>NC_090442.1:918499606-918799606 GCF_031143425.1 Pleurodeles waltl | reverse complement strand
TAAGAAGAAAGATGGTGAAAAATCTCAAGATAAGCATGGGGATAAGGGTAAAACCAAAGATCCCACTTCAAATCTTAAACACTCTTCAGAGGGTGGGGATAAAACAAATTCTTCCTCTTCTTCCCAACCTGCACACATTAAAAAGCCTTGGTGCTTTGTGTGTAAAAACAGAGGCCATAGGCCAGGGGATAAGTCCTGTCCAGGTAAACCCCCTGAGCCTACCACCACTAATACATCAAGCTCTAGTGCCCCTAGCAGTAGTGGTACTAGTGGTGGGACTGCTGGCAACAGTCAAGTTAAGGGTGTAGTTGGGTTCACTTTTGGGTCCATAGTAGAAACTGGGGTAGTCAGTCCCAAGACAGTTTCTGTCACACCTAGTGGCATTGGCCTTGCCACACTGGCTGCTTGTCCCCTTACAATGGATAAGTACAGGCAGACAGTTTCAATAAATGGTGTTGAGGCCTTGGCCTACAGGGACACAGGTGCCAGTATCACTTTGGTGACTGAAAACCTAGTGCACCCTGATCAACACATCATTGGACAACAGTATAAGATTATTGATGTCCATAACTCCACTAAGTTTCTTCCCTTAGCTATAATTCAGTTTAGTTGGGGTGGAGTTACTGGCCCTAAGCAGGTGGTGGTATCACCTAGCTTACCTGTAGACTGTCTCTTAGGTAATGACCTAGAGGCCTCAGGTTGGGCTGATGTAGAGTTTTATGCCCATGCAGCCATGCTGGGCATCCCTGAGGAATTGTTCCCTCTCATTTCTACTGAAATGAAAAAGCAAAGGAGAGAAGGCCTGAAAACTCAGGATCCCTCTCCATCAACAGGTAAAAAGGGTATCACAGAATCCCCTAACCACCCTACCATTCAGGATACCAGTCCTGTGGTGGGAGAAACCTCTCCTGGGGTGGCACCTGTTCCAAGGGAATCATCAGCTGGCAAAGCTGGACTCCCTGAGGTAGAAGTACCTCTCTGTGGGATAACTAACATTTGTGACAAAAAGAGCACCATTTTAGTTAACATGGAGCATCCCTCCAACCCTCCCAGAGAAACTTTAGTGCAGAAACCCTGCACTGCCTCACAACACTTAGGACAGCATCCCTGCCCTAGTGTGGAGCTCATAGGACAGCATCCCTGCCCTGCTCCAACTAAAGAGAAACAGCATCCCTGTTCTCTCTTCCAGCCATATGGACAAAGTTTTTGCCCAGCTATGGCTTTATTGAGACAGCATCCCTGTCTGGCATTTCCATCATTACAAATAGGTTCAGTGGACAATTCCCACTGCTCTAAACTAAAACTTACTGATAGAAACTCTGAAAATACATCTTCACATTGTTGCTTAGCTAAAAAACTTCAAACAGGGTGGTTTACATCCCCACAGGGAAGTAACCATATAGTGGATGATAAAGGGAGTAACCAGTCTATTGCAGAGCTACTCTCTACTTATCACCACTTAGACAATAAAGTCTCAACTGGCCAAGGTTAGCCTTATTGTCCTTCGTTTGGGGGGGGGTTGTGTGAGAAAGTAGCCTCTTTCTAGCCTTGTTACCCCCACTTTTGGCCTGTTTGTGAGTGTATGTCAGGGTGTTTTCACTGTCTCACTGGGATCCTGCTAGCCAGGGCCCAGTGCTCATAGTGAAAACCCTATGTTTTCAGTATGTTTGTTATGTGTCACTGGGACCCTGCTAGTCAGGACCCCAGTGCTCATAAGTTTGTGGCCTATATGTATGTGTTCCCTGTGTAGTGCCTAACTGTCTCACTGAGGCTCTGCTAACCAGAACCTCAGTGGTTATGCTCTCTCATTTCTTTCAAAATTGTCACTAACAGGCTAGTGACCAATTTTACCAATTTACATTGGCTTACTGGAACACCCTTATAATTCCCTAGTATATGATACTGAGGTACCCAGGGTATTGGGGTTCCAGGAGATCCCTATGGGCTGCAGCATTTCTTTTGCCACCCATAGGGAGCTCTGACAATTCTTACACAGGCCTGCCACTGCAGCCTGAGTGAAATAACGTCCACGTTATTTCACAGCCATTTTACACTGCACTTAAGTAACTTATAAGTCACCTATATGTCTAACCTTTACCTGGTAAAGGTTAGGTGCAAAGTTACTTAGTGTGAGGGCACCCTGGCACTAGCCAAGGTGCCCCCACATTGTTCAGAGCCAATTCCCTGAACTTTGTGAGTGCGGGGACACCATTACACACGTGCACTACATATAGGTCACTACCTATATGTAGCTTCACAATGGTAACTCCGAATATGGCCATGTAACATGTCTATGATCATGGAATTGCCCCCTCTATGCCATCCTGGCATAGTTGGCACAATCCCATGATCCCAGTGGTCTATAGCACAGACCCTGGTACTGCCAAACTGCCCTTCCTGGGGTTTCACTGCAGCTGCTGCTGCTGCCAACCCCTCAGACAGGCATCTGCCCTCCTGGGGTCCAGCCAGGCCTGGCCCAGGATGGCAGAACAAAGAACTTCCTCTGAGAGAGGGTGTGACACCCTCTCCCTTTGGAAAATGGTGTGAAGGCAGGGGAGGAGTAGCCTCCCTCAGCCTCTGGAAATGCTTTGTTGGGCACAGAGGTGCCCAATTCTGCATAAGCCAGTCTACACCGGTTCAGGGGACCCCTTAGCCCTGCTCTGGCGCGAAACTGGACAAAGGAAAGGGGAGTGACCACTCCCCTGACCTGCACCTCCCCTGGGAGGTGTCCAGAGCTCCTCCAGTGTGCTCCAGACCTCTGCCATCTTGGAAACAGAGGTGCTGCTGGCACACTGGACTGCTCTGAGTGGCCAGTGCCACCAGGTGACGTCAGAGACTCCTTGTGATAGGCTCCTTCAGGTGTTGCTAGCCTATCCTCTCTCCTAGGTAGCCAAACCCTCTTTTCTGGCTATTTAGGGTCTCTGTCTCTGGGGAAACTTCAGATAACGAATGCAAGAGCTCATCCGAGTTCCTCTGCATCTCTCTCTTCACCTTCTGCCAAGGAATCGACTGCTGACCGCGCTGGAAGCCTGCAAACCTGCAACATAGTAGCAAAGACGACTACTGCAACTCTGTAACGCTGATCCTGCCGCCTTCTCGACTGTTTTCCTGCTTGTGCATGCTGTGGGGGTAGTCTGCCTCCTCTCTGCACCAGAAGCTCCGAAGAAATCTCCCGTGGGTCGACGGAATCTTCCCCCTGCAACCGCAGGCACCAAAAAGCTGCATTACCGGTCCCTTGGGTCTCCTCTCAGCACGACGAGCGAGGTCCCTCGAATCCAGCGACTCTGTCCAAGTGACCCCCACAGTCCAGTGACTCTTCAGTCCAAGTTTGGTGGAGGTAAGTCCTTGCCTCACCTCGCTGGGCTGCATTGCTGGGAACCGCGAATTTTGCAGCTACTCCGGCCCCTGTGCCCTTCCGGCGGAAATCCTTTGCGCACAGCCAAGCCTGGGTCCACGGCACTCTAACCTGCATTGCACGACTTTCTAAGTTGGTCTCCGGCGACGTGGGACTCCTTTGTGCAACTTCAGCGAGCACCGTTTCACGCATCCTTGTAGTGCCTGTTTCTGGCACTTCTCCGGGTGCTACCTGCTTCAGAGAGGGCTCCTTGTCTTGCTCGACGTCCCCTCTCTCTGTTGGTCCAATTTGCGACCTCCTGGTCCCTCCTGAGCCTCAGCAGCATCCAAAAACGCTAACCACATAATTTGCAGCTAGCAAGGCTTGTTGGCGTTCTTTCGGCGGGAAAACACTTCTGCACAACTCTCCACGGCGAGAGGGATCCGTCCACCAAAGGGGACGTCTCTAGCCCTTTTCGTTCCTGCAGAAACCTCAGCTTCTTCTGTCCAGTAAAAGCTTCTTTGCACCCGCAGCTGGCATTTCCTGGGCATCTGCCCATCTCCGACTTGCTTGTGACTTTTGGACCTGGTCCCCTTGTTCCACAGGTACCCTAGATTGGAAATCCACAGTTGTTGCATTGCTGGTTTGTGTCTTTCCTGCATTATTCCTCTAACACGACTTCTTTGTCCTTAGGGGAACTTTAGTGCACTTTGCACTCACTTTTCAGGGTCTTGGGGAGGGTTATTTTTCTAACTCTCACTATTTTCTAATAGTCCCAGCGACCCTCTACAAGGTCACATAGGTTTGGGGTCCATTCGTGGTTCGCATTCCACTTTTGGAGTATATGGTTTGTGTTGCCCCTATCCCTATGTTTCCCCATTGCATCCTATTGTAACTATACATTGTTTGCACTGTTTTCTAAGACTATACTGCATATTTTTGCTCTTGTGTATATATATCTTGTGTATATTTCCTATCCTCTCACTGAGGGTACACTCTAAGATACTTTGGCATATTGTCATAAAAATAAAGTACCTTTATTTTTAGTATAACTGTGTATTGTGTTTTCTTATGATATTGTGCATATGACACTAAGTGGTACTGTAGTAGCTTCACACGTCTCCTAGTTCAGCCTAAGCTGCTCTGCTAAGCTACCATTATCTATCAGCCTAAGCTGCTAGACACCCTATACACTAATAAGGGATAACTGGGCCTGGTGCAAGGTGCAAGTACCCCTTGGTACTCACTACAAGCCAGTCCAGCCTCCTACAGTGATAGGATGTCAAGAAGAATGATCCCAATGTCACCCGCTACCTAGGCAGCCCAACAATGGTCAAAGCCACTCAATGCAGACTGGGGGGAGAGGGCTGGGAAGAGAACAAGAAGACACTGGTTCTGCAGCGGTGATGCAGTGTGATTCATGTACCCAATAGTATCCTGTGCATTTTCTCTAAAAAACGTAAAAGGGGAAAGCAAATTAGTGTTCTGTATTAATCAAATTGTGAATAGGCAATACAGTGAAAATAGATATAGGCAACGTGAGATATCTTGTAAACCCCTCTTTTGTCATATGTCACATGAGTATTAGATAGTATGTGTAGAAAGTATTCTAGAAGGAAATACATAAAGTAAGTATGATCATTACAGGAATATGTCTAACTTCCCCAGACTGCATACCTAGTTTTTTGGTAAAGGATGAACAGAAAAATCAAATAATTAAATCCTGCTAATCTGCACAAGTAAAAAACTGACTTTAGAAGAAAATGCCAATAATGAAGGTAAGTGATAACTTAAGAGTTGAACTCAAACCTTTCAATAACACAAGTCGCTCATAATGTACATACAACTCTGGCGGTCGGTGTTAAAGCGGCGGTAATACCAGCAACAGGCGGCGAAAAAAAAAATGGGATTACGACTATGGCGAAAACCACCAACATAGACAGCCACTTTAACACTCCGACCACCACGGCGGTACAAACAAACAGCACGCCGAACACCGCCAACAGACAGGTGGGCGGGAGACAATGTACCGCCCACCCTATCACAACAGGCCTATCCGCCACCTTTTCCGGGGCGGAACCAACGCGAATAAAAACACGGCAGAAACAGTAAACAGAAGGGAAAAGACTCACCTCTCCATACCCCACAAGGAACCAGGACGCCATGGAGCCCGAATTGCAGATACTGCCCACGATGGTCTTCCTGATTCTCTATCAGGAGCTCCAACAACGGCAGCAACAACCACGGTGAGTACTGTACCTACAACACAGGGGAGGAGGGAGGGAAAAGAGAGTGACACACACACGCAACACGCAACACGCAACACCCCCACCCCCACCCTCACCCACAATACCATACACACAAACACATGCTGCAACATTACATATACACCCCCCCCCAACCCCCTGGAAGAACGCAAGGACAAAAGGAAATGATCTGAACGAATGTAATCATGTGAAATATCATTATCAAAATGCAAAATCCATTATATACAATTATGTACACCAAATACACAAGTCCGGATAGTGCACCAATCATTGTCCGTGGACCACTGGCCCCAAAATGCATGGGCGAGGCCCACACTAGATACCTGACTCCAAACGGAGAGAACACTGGAGGGGCATCACATAGAAATTATACAGGCATCTCAGGGGGATGGAGAGGGGGGGCACCTCAGCCTGGGGAACGCATGACCCCACTGCTCCACGAGGGGGCTCCATGCCCACAGTTTGGTCCTGGGGAGTGCAAAGCCACAGTCTTTCAAGTCTTTCCAGTGGGTGATTTGCCCACTGCTTTATCCTGGGGAGTGTAAAGCCACAGTCTCTCAAGTCTTTCCAGTGGGTGGTTTGCCCACTGCTTTATCCTGGGGAGTGCAAAGCCACAGTCTCTCAAGTATTTCCAGTGGGTCGGTTGCCCACTGCTGCATCCTGGGGAGTGCAAAGCCACAGTCTCTCTAGTGGATAACAGTCTCCACTGGTTCTAGAGGGGGCATGGTGCCCAGAGTGTGTCATCCTGCCAAGGACTGAGGTAGCGGATGCATCTCTCCACTGGTTCTGGAGGGGGCATGGTGCCCAGAGTGCTTCATCCTGCCAAGGACTGAGGTAGTGGATGTGATACTCCACTGGTTCTGGAGGGAGCATGGTGCCCAGAGTGCTTCATCCTGCCAAGGACTGAGGTAGTGGATGTGATACCCTACTGGTTCTGGAGGGGGCATGGTGCCCAGAGTGCTTCATCCTGCCAAGGACTGAGGTAGTGGATGTATCTCTCCACTGGTTCTGGAGGGGGCATGGTGCCCAGAGTGCTTCATCCTGCCAAGGACTGAGGTAGTGGATGTGATACTCCACTGGTTCCGGAGGGGGCATGGTGCCCAGAGTGCTTCATCCTGCCAAGGACTGAGGTAGTGGATGTATCTCTCCACTGGTTCTGGAGGGGGCTTGGTGCCAGAGTGCTCCACTTGCAGTGTGGCCAGAACAATACACTTGCCTGAGTGTGTGTGCCACGAGATTGCAGAGGTACAGGTAGCATGATACGCCATGGAGGCACAGACATACCCCACACTGCTGCGGCTTCGCATTCCATATGCAGGTGACAACTGTGATGACAGTGATGCTTCATGGAAGTTGCCCAGGGTCCTGGAACTCACCACCAGCCTCGGACGACTGACCACTGGGGATGGTAGCCATGTCAGCGGTGGTGCCACTGTCTGAGGACGTTGTCGGGCCGCTGGCGGTGCTTGTGGCGGTGCCAGTCGCGGCGGTACTTGCGGCGGGGTCTGTGGCAGCGGTGCTGGCTGCGAGGTCTGTGGCTGCGGTGCTGGCGGCAGGGTCTGTGGTGGCGGTGCTGGCTGCGGGGTCTGTGGCAGCGGTGCTGGCGGCGGGGTCTGTGGAGGCGGTGCTGGCTGTGGGGTCTGTGACGGCAGTGCTGGCAGCGTGGTCTGTGGCAGCGGTGCTGGCTGCGGCGTCTGTGGCGGCGGTGCTGGCAGCGGAGTCTGTGGCGGTGCAGGTTGCGGTGCAGGTGGCGGTGTTCTCTGCCATACAAGTTGGCGTGGACGTGGACAGAAGGTGTGACACTGGTCCCTCAGTCGGTGCCACCATGCACTCTCCTGACATGCCCTTCAGTTTTTGGCCCTTCCCCACCTTTGATGGTGGCGCAGCTGTCTTCCCACTATCCCCTTTTGTTTTCCCTGACCCCTTGGTGGCAGGTGTTTTCGGCTTCTCCCTCCAGGATATGGGCACCTTTTTCACCTTGGCAGGTGGTGGAATGTCCTTGCCCTCGCTCCGTGGCACACTGGTAGCCCTGATGGTTGGCGCACCCCATGACCCCGCAATTGTTGGCACCACTGTGCCTGGGGATGTGGTGGCTGAGGTGCTGGGCTGGGACCTGGAAAGCCTGGCCCTAGGGGAAGGACGGGGGGAGGTGTAGGGAAGAGGTCAATGTTAGCATGGGCTGGAGGCTGTTGTGAGGTGGATGGCTGTTGGGTGGGTGTGTGTCTGCATTTGTGTACTTTGGGAGGAGGGCTCACAGACACACTGGTAGAGGACACTGGGGATGTGTGAATGGTAGTGGGGTGGTGAGTGCACGTGAGCGGTGTGTGGTGATGGGCGTACTGGTGATGGAGGTAGTGGCTGAGGATGTAGTGCATGCAGGTGTGAGTGGAGACGAAACTGGGAGGGTGGATGGAGACGTGGAGGAGGGGGACACAGTGGAGGCAGTGGATTTTGGTATGTGTGCGTGGGTATGATTCTTGTGTGAGTGCCTGTGAGATGTGTGGTGCTTATGTTTGCCTGAGCCACTCTTGTGTGTTGATGTGTGTGCATGCTGGTCTGATGGTGTGCTTGGGATAGGCTGCGGTACAGTGGGTTGGGTCTGGGTGGAGGAAGTTGGAGGGGGGAGGCTGGACACAGGGACAATGGCTGCCATCAGTGCTGAGACCAGAGCCTAAAATGCTCCATGTTTGTCAACACCAGAGCAGTACGCGCTCTATTGGCGACAAAAATGCAAAAACCCAGCACTCTCAAAACAAAGTAATTTATGCATTGTGCTGATATGTTGTGGTTTAACATTTTGCATTGCAGAGTTCAATCCTGAAAACGTATTTTTAATATGCTTACAAATACTTTTTCTTTGCAATGTATTGCTGCAGGTTTTCAGAGTGTGTTAGGGTGTGGCCCCTTTCCAGGGCCTTCCAGAGACTTTCCCTGCAACATGCCTGGGCGTGGTTCTGGGCTGGGCCAAGACTCTATAAAAGAGAGCCAGCCCAACTCCCAGTGCTCACTATTCAGAGGTCCCGGTGCAGAGCAGCAGCTTCTTCCTGAGCTCCTGTCCCGGTGGCCTATTTGGATCTTCCAGTCTTCTGCCCTAATCCTTCATTGGTGATCATTGTTCCAGACAGTAAGACGGTGGTTGGACTGTCCCGACACAGTTATTTAGAATTTTCGTATTCTTGGTTTAAATTTTTAAATGAGTAACAGATTACTTGTGCGCTACCATTTCTTGACATTTATATGGTAGTTTACAAATAGGCAAGACGCGCGATTTATTTCATAAAGGTTTGACTTTGTTATTCATTGCACGCTACCATTTCTTGACATTTACATGGTGGCTTAAGAATCGTCAAGACGCGCAATTCGTTTTATGGTGTTTAAACATTGTTGTCCATTGTGCGCTACTATTTCTTGACATTTACATTATGTTTTACGAATTGGCAAGACGCACAACTCGTTTCATGAGCATTTAACTTTGTTGTTCATTGCGCGCTACCATTTCTTGACATTTTACATGGTGGCTTAAGAATCGGCAAAAGAAGCGCGATTCGTTTTATTGTACTTTGATCTTGTTATTTATTGTGAGCTGTTATTCCTTGACATTTACATCGTGTTTTACGAATCGGCAAGACGCGCGATTCGATTAATGCTGATTTGACTTTGATATTCATTGCGTGCTACCATATCTTGGTATTTTACATGGTAACACTCAAATTGGCAAGACGCACAATTGTCTCCTCGAATTTAATTAATGTTGTTTATTGTATGCTACTATTCTAAGATATTTATTATGTAATATTCGAGTTGACAAGTTATGTGATTTGTTTCCTGAATCCATATTGTGTTATTCATGGTGCACAATCCTTTTATGGTGTTTACTATATATATATATATATATATATATATATATATATGTATATATATATATATATGCAATATGCGCAATTTGTGTTGAAACATTTTAAGAGTACACAGAAGGCCAGAGTTTCTAGATGCAATATTGTATGGTCCTAGTATACATTCTCAAAACAGGATTTATATGACTGGTTTAAAATTTTGTCAGAATGTTTTTTCTGATTCTCATGTAAAGGAAAGTACTTGAATAAGAAAGTTTTCATTTAATTCATCTTGATTCCCCTACAGGTATCCAGCCATCTTGAAACTTAGTCATTTTAAACTTAACTCTTAGATTGTTCATGTTTTCAGAGTGACTAGACTTAGAATCATAGTCTAGTATTGATTTCAGGAGATGTAATTTTCATATTGTGTGTTCTAACCTTTTTCTTACTACAGGGCTCCTTCCCAGCTGTTCCCTTCCTAATCCCCTCTTCCCCTCTTGAACTCTCTCAGTCTCTGTGATTTATCTATCAGAGTCTTGGAGCTGTTCAGTGGTGGACGTGTTGGGAACGTGCACAGACCCCGAGGATCTGGTGACTCTGACAGAATAGTGAGCCCACAAATTATTATCCTCCTGGCTTGTGTATGTTCTCAGCATGGCCACGCTAGACGAGTTAGTCAAGGCTATCACCCAGCTCCAAGCAGAGGTGGTATCATCCAAAGAATTGACAACTAGCTTAACAGAGAGAGTGAGTCAGTTGCAAGATAAGGTAGAGAAGAAGGAACAAAGTCCCACAGGTGTGTCTTGGCCAGCTACTTCTTCTCAGGCTTCTGGAAGTGTAAGAGAATGCATGTAGTCCCTGCATGTTATTACCAGATTATTCTATATTTCTGACTGATACTGCCAGCAAATGTGTTCAGGTTCTGCCTATGTAGATGAATTATTGATGACGTCAATAACTACCCATAATTTTTCTCATTTTCAAGATTTTTAAGATGAAAAATAGAATAAAGTAATATTGAAAGGCAAACCTTAATTGTTATTGACATATTTAGGAATGTGTCTCCTGAATCTGGAAACATTTATGTTTGGTATTCACAAACAAATTCATGTTATAAAAGATTTGCTATACACATAGCAGGGCCAGTATCAATCAAAGATGACATTCAATAAAATTAAATACATATTAATACATAACTGGGTGTTTGAGTTGACATCCTTGGTGTGGTTCCCCTAACTTTTTGCCTCTGCTTCCCAGGTTGTTGATGTGTGCTAGACTCTGTTTTTGCTGTTTTTTTGATACTCTGGGCACTTTACCACTGCTAGCCAGTGCTAAAGTGCAAGTATTCCTATGTAAGCTGTATGTGTGATTGGTTTTTCCCTGACTGGCATATTTGATTTACTAGTTAGTCCCTAGTAAAGTGCATTAGAGGTCCCTAGGGCCTATAAATTAAATGCTACTAGTGGGCCTGCAACATTAGTTGTGCCCCCCACATGAGTAATCCTGCAAACATGGCTCAGACCTGCCACTGCACTGTCTGTGTGTGTAGCTTTAAGCTGCTAATTCAACTTGGCCAGTGTACCCACTTGCCAGGCCATTCTCATACATGTAAGTCACCCCTAAGGTAGGCCCAAGATAGCCCCATGGGCAGGGTGGAGTGTATGTTAAAGGTGGTACATGCTCTGATGTGTGTTACATGTCCTAACAGTGAAATACTGCTAAATTCAGTCTTCACTGTTCCAAGGCCTATCTCTCTCATAGGTTAACATGGGGGCTGCCTTTAAATATTATTACAGTGCAGATTCCATTTGAGAGCAGATGGAAATATGGAGTTTGTGGTCTCTGAACTCACAATTTAAAAATACATCTTTTAGTGAAGTTGTTTTTTAGATTGTTAGTTTGAAAATGCCTCTTTTAGAAAGTAAGCAGTTTCTTGCTCAAGCCATTCTTTGACTCTGCCTGTTTGTGGTTTGCCTGCCTGGGTCAGTTTGAAAGTTGGGATGTTTGTGAATCCCCTCTAGTTAGGCAGGCACCTCAGGGGACATGTGGGGTGGGGGGTTTCTTCTTGGGAGGAGGGTCCTTGGGCTTGGGTTTGGGAGGGGGCGGGTCTTTAACCTTCTGTTTAGAGGTGTGGGCTTGGGGTGGGGGGCCGGAATGCCACCCTTGTGCTCCTTAGTGGAAGGTTTATTTTTTGCGGAGGAACAGGAGTCGACTGGGACCTGGAGGTACTGGGCTGGCAGGGAGGGGACATTCTCTTACGTGCAGGACGGGGAGGGAAGAGGTCAAGGTGGGAAGGGAAAAGCTTCTTAGGACCAACAGGGCAGGGTGTGGGAGGAGGATTGGGAGTGGAGGTAGAGGGAGTGGTTGTAGGAGGAGTAGGTGTGCTGGACTTGGGTGCAGGTGTATCAACAGTGTGCGTGTGTGAGAGGTGGATGGTTGTTGGGTGTCTGAGTGGGAGCGTTTATGTGTAATTGGAGGGGGGCAGCCAGGGTGGGAGAAGACAAACAGGACGTGTGTATGTATGTTGTTGTGGTGTCTGCAAGTGAGGTGGGTGTGCTGCATGAGGTTGTGATGGTGGTGGTGACTGCACATGTGGTGTGTGGGGTGCATGTCTGAATGTCTGCTGTTGTAGGGACTGTGGCAATGCTGTACAGGTGGCAGAATCTGGGATTGATGATACAGTGCATGCAGGTGTGAGTGTTGATGTGACTGTGAGGGAGGAGGAGGGGGAGACAGTGGAGGCAGTCGCTGTTGTAGTATGTGCATCGGTGTGTTGGCTGTGTGTGTGTTTCTGGAGTGAAGTGTGCTGCCTGTGTTTGTCTGTGCGAGTCCTGTGTTGTTTTGGGTGCATGCTTGTCAGATTGTGTGAGTGGGATGGGTTGGGGAGAGGGCTTTGGGACTGGGAACAGGTAGTTGGAGGGGGAACAGAAGAACCGGGACACTGGCTGTCGTCAGAGAGGAGGCCAGAGCCTGAAACGATCTCTGTAGAACAGCCAAGCCACAGTGAATGCCCTCCAGGTAGGCATGGCACTGCTGCATCTGGGATGCCAGCCCTTGGATGGCATTCACTATGCTTGACTGCCCTACAGAGATGGATCTCAGGAGGTCAATAGCCTCCTCACTGAGGGCAGCAGGGCTGACTGGGGCAGGGCCTGAGGTGCCTGGGGTGAAGGAGACGCCCACCCTCCTGCGTGAGCAGGCATGGGCAACTGGGTGGGGGGCTACTAGGAGGGCGGTGCTGGTACCGGGATGGCAGAAGATCTTGTAGCTGGGGTGGTCCCAGAAGGGTCCGCCACCACCAGGGAGCTTCCATCGGAGGAGGAATCTGAGTCTGTAGTCATCACTCCTGTCTCCCCGTGGTGCTTCCCTCACCCTCCAACCCACTGGTCCCCTCGGCGTATGTGCTCTGTGCCTCCTGAGTCCCACGGGCTGCAGCTCCCCCACTCGCCGGTGCCCCTGCTCCTTCGCCAGATGATGCTAATGCACACAAGGACAGGATGAGAAAAGGAGAAAGGGATTGGGGAGAAAGAAAGTGAGCACAGGTTCAATCACAGCAACAACAGCACATATGGCATACACATCACATTCACACATAGGGACTAACACTGTGCAGTATGGACCACAATTACAAACCATTACCTGGGTACAGCATCAGTAAAGAACCCAAACACTACCATCTGCACACCTACTGGGACTCACTAAGCCCTGGCTGCCATGGTATGTTAGCTGCTTACCAATACCAAATATACATACCTCCCTACGTAGCTAAGCAGGACCACACAGGAAAAGCGAAACCGGCATTTTGGGGAACCGACTGACTACAACCTTCAACCAAAACCCATGCTAGGCAAAAGAACAAATAAATACCACACAGTCTGTACTCACACCCTTGTGGCTGCTGTGCTGCCCTCAAGCGCCTATCCAACTCAGGATTGGCCACTGCCAGCATGCGGGCCATTAGGGGGGTCAGGGCCTGACGGGCACCCTTCTCTCGTTGAGAGGCCGTTTCCAGCTAGGCCTCTGTGGTCTTCCGGCGCAGCATCTCAAGCCCTCCCACTATTTCCTGCACTTTGGGTGCTCCGCCGGCTATAGACCCCCACGGTCCGCACGTCCTTGGTGATGGCATGCCACAACCCTTTCTTTTGATGGGCGCTGACCTGCAGAGGAGACACAGACAGAAGGACACCATGAACTTAACTATCCATTCTGTTACACAAATGGCTTACATTCTTCATATGACCCACATTAAGCACACACATGACCCTAACCTCTGCAATCAGATTGTGTGCACCCAAATGACACACTGCCAGCACACACATACATCTTCATGCAGCCATGTCACATCCAGTGAACCCATGATGTACTCACCTGTTGGTCTGGAGGCCCATACAACTGCCCATACAGGGGTAGGACCCCATCCACAAGCTTCTCCAACTCCTCTCATGAGAAGGCTGGGCCCCTTTCCTCTGTAGCACGGGCCATCGCAGATTCCAGACACAGGTCACAGCAGCACATGCAGTGGAGATGTACAACCGTAGAGTCAGGAATCAAGTGAAGTGGTACAGAGAAAATGGCGGTCACGTCTGCGGCGGTGAATACTGTCACCGCTGTACTCCATAGAGCTCCATGTTAGCCAATGAGGAGTTGCACATCGGTGCAGACCGCCTTCCGCCATGACGCAAACGCCAAGGGAGTGAGGTCACTTCCACCTGTCCCTGCATACAGAACAGGTGGTTGCCATTTCCTAATGCTAGTACTCATGTTGATGTGCGTCGTTGGTATCGTTTGTACACACCTAGACTATTCCAGATTTATACATACATACATGCTCTGTGTACTGTGATATTGTGTGTCCATACTTACTGTAGTCACACACATTTTAATTATGGCTCACTTAGATATCAACCACTGCGGAGGATGAGGAGGAGGAGGCAAGCACCCGTGTACTAGTGGACTTGGTTACACTGGAGAACCGGCACATCATACTCACCCATCGTCTGGACAGGGCCACAATTACTGAGCTGTCTGCACAATTGGAGCCTGATCTAATTCCTGCCATCGTAGCACTACAGCAATTCCCCCTGTAGTACAGGTACTCTCAGTGCTCCACTTCTTGGCAAGTGGTTCTTTCCAGGTGACAGTGGGCTTGGCTGCAGTAATGTCATAACCAATGTTTTCAATAGTGCTTGGAAGGGTTTTGATTGCCTTGCTCAAACACATGAGCAGCTCCATCTCATTCCCCCAGAGTGAAGATTTGCCCACGGTGAAGGCTGGATTCTACGCCATGGGACACATACCTCATGTGATTGGGGCCATTGATGGGACCCATATTGCCTTGGTCCCTCCCAGGGAAAATGAACAGGTCTACAGGAATAGGTAGAGTTTCCACTCAATAGAAACTCCAGAGGGTGTGCCTTGCAGATCAATACATCTCCCACGTCAATACCAAGTTTCCTGGATCTGTGCTGATGATTATGTATTGAGGAATAGCAGCGTCCCACAGGTGATGGCACTACTACAGGCACAGAGTGTGGCTCATAGGTGTCATCAATGTATGGCAGTGTATGCCAATTGGAGTTGTACTCCACGCCACTGTAATGTGTAAAGTGTGTCCCTCACTACTTCCAGGTGACTCCGGCTACCCAAACCTGTCCTGGCTGTTGTCCCCTGTTAGGAATCCAAGAACAGGGTCTGAAAATCGATACAATGAGGGATATAGCCATACCAAGAGGGTTGTGGAACGCACATTTGGTCTACTGAAAGGCAGGTTCAGGTTCTTCCATTTAACAGGTGGGTCCCTATGCTACGCCCATAAAAAGGTCTGCTGCATGCTGCACAATTTGGCCCTCAGATGCCATGTGCCCTACCTGCAGGAGGAGGGGGAGACAATACACCTGTGGCAGCAGTGGACACTGAAGACAGTGAGAAGGAAGAAGAGGAGGAGGATGTTGACATCAGGACACACATCATACATCAGTACTTCCAATGACACTCAGGTAAGACTGTAGATCTGATCATATCTCTATTTAAGTTAAGTGCTGTGTGCCAGCTGTGTTGTGCCAATCACTGCCTTTACATTTCAATTGACTGTCACTTATGCCTTCCCTTTTCGCAGTTCGTGGTGTGATCACAACTGTGTACTTATGAGATGATAATACAGTTCATCAAATTGCACATTTCTGTCTGACAAAGCACTATTACTCCAGTTGTGTTCAAGAGTGTTTATTGAAGTGACAATAATGAAGTGATGGTGCAATAGAGTGGGGTGATGGTTGAGGAATACTTCAGTGTAGCCCAGTTGGTTTGTAGCACACGTCCAGTGTCCATGGGGCCATAAGAAGAGGAGCAATGGCAGTCCAAAGTGAACAAGGTGACTCAGTGGAACACAAGGGGGACATTCTTGAGGGGCTCATTTTCTGGCAGTGGTCTTGGTCTTGGCAACAGTCTCTGTTGTCTGTCTGTGTCGCAGAGAACGTTTGCGGGGTGGTTCCTCTGCTGCAGAGGGAGGGGTGCTGGTGGCCTGTGGGTCTTGTGACATGTCCTCCTGTCCACTAGTTGCAGCAGATGTTGATGGCTGGTGTGTGGACTGGCTAAAGGAAGTGGGCCCATGGTGTGCTCTTTTCTCCCGCATGGTGTTGGCCATGTTACCCAGCACCCCTACAATGGAGGCCATGTTGGCAATTAGGCCCTGCAACTGCTGCATGACCTTCTGGTGGTGTACCCCCTACAGCCACTGGTTCTCCTGCATGATGGTGATCACCTGGCCCATCCTGTCCTGGGATTTTTGGTATGGCCCCAGGACATGTGTAAATGCCTCCTGGGCAGTCTGTTCCCTGGGCCTGGCCTCCCCTGGCACACAGCTGGCCTCCCAGTGTCCCTGGCCTCCTGTGCCTGCATCCCCTGAATAGTGTGCCCACTCCCGCTTACATCAGGACCTTCACCATCTTGCCTGTGTGGTGTTGCCCTGTACAGGTGGGCACACTATTGATCAACGTGTCCTGGGGACATGGGTCTGAGGACATTGAGTGACTGCTTAGGTGTTGGAGTCGGGGGCTGTGGTGTTCTGACTGTGGGATGTGGAATCCGACTGACCTGTGGTCCCAGATAGGCCAGGGAGTTCACCCAGCTCGGGACGGCCAGAGTTGCTGTCTTCACTGAGAGCATCTTCTGGTAGAGGACTGGGTTGCCGTGGCACCTGCTCGCCGTTGACGTTAGCTGGGGCACCTGTGGGGATATAAGTGATTTGTTAGGGTGATTGTCAGTCACATTTTCCCCATTTCTACCTTCCTTACTGTTTTGGTGTTGTCCCCCCACCTTTGGTAGTGTATGGTGATGGATTGTGGGATTGGTAGTTCTACATGCTGTCCATGCATTGCTGGTGGGTGTGCATGTAGAGATGGGAGAGGTGTGCTTGCAGTGAGTAGAGCATGCAGGGGTACAGATTTAGGTGTGGTCGTTAGGGTGTGCACTGTGTGGGATGGAGTGGGGTGTAGGGAGTTGGGGTACGGAGGGTGACATGCCATGCTGGTATCGGTGGAGGTAGGTTAGCAATGGTGACTTATCAGTGTCCAGCCCTCCAGTGACTCCAGTGAGGCCCTCAGGATGCAGGATTGCCAAGACTTGCTGCTCCCATACTGTGAACTGTGGGGAGAGGTGGTGGTCCACCGTCAGTCCTCATGATCGTGACCTGGTGCCTTAATGCATTGTAACGCACCTCCCCCATAGGTCGTTCCACCTCTTGTCGTCCCTTGTGCATGGATATTTTCCCACAGAGCTCACACTGTCCACAATCCTCCACCATAGCTCCATCATCCTGGCAATGGAGATCTGCTGAACCTGTGCACCAAACAGCTGTGGCTCTACTCTGACGATTTCCTCCACCATGACCTGCAACTCCCCATCTGTAAAATGGGGATGCTTTTGTGGGGACATGCCTATTGTGTGTTGTGTGTGTTATGCAGAGGGTGTTCAGTGTTGTGGTAGGGTGTGATTTGTGACAGATGTATAGGTGGATGTGGTGTGTGTGATCAGTTCTCTGTGGGATTGGCGTGGCAAGGTGTCGTAGTCTTTTCATGTTTGCAAAGGATTGTGGGTTATGTGGTCCACAATATTTATAGGGCTGTTGGTAGGTGTGTAAGGTGGGTGTAAATGTGTCAGGCGTGGGTTATTTGATCTGGCCAATGTTGGCTTGAAGTGGTGTTGTGTGCCCAATTCTGCCGCAGTGGTGTGCACCACCAATGGCTGACCGCCGTTGAGTGTCCGCTGTAGTGATTTGTGGGTCATAATTTGGAGAACGGTGTATTGCTAGTATAGCAGTGAGGGTGGTAGGTCCGACAGTTTATCGCCTCCGTTGGGTCTGGCGGACTTGTGGTTGTGGCTGGTTTCTGTCGGTTTTCTGTTTGTGTGTCATAATCTGGAGGGCGGATAACCGCCTCCACAGCGGTCTATTGGCTGCCGTCACCACAGCGGTCTTCTGAATAGACTGCCAATGTCATAATGACCACCACAGTCACTGAAAATATTCAGGGAACATTTAAGTCATAGAAAATAATTTAAATGGTAATGAAAAAAGATATTCAATTTCCGAAATGACTTTTTTAATATTATGAAGATGCATTAATAAGTTATAAATATGAACAGAATCAATTCTAAGCTATATTTGCACTAAAAGCTTCTACACACTTGAAATCACACAGAGGTCTTTTGAACCATATTCAAGTTGTGATATTTAAGCTACCCATATCGAGTGATCAGCAGAAAATGCTAAGTAAGTGAGATTTTACGTATACATTAGTTTTAATACAATTCAATATAGGAGTTTAAATTGCTACCTTGTACTGCTTATAAAGGGTATAGTATCACATGGTTACTTCACAGGTTTAAAATGATTCCTATTATAGTTTTGCAACTTGAAGGCCGTATTATGAAAAAAGATGCTGGGTAGCAAACACAGCTGGGAAGTTCATTTTTCAAACATACTTTCAATAGTTAATGCATTATTTTCTAAAGGAACAATCCTTATTTTAAGTTCAAAAAACTGTTCAAACCCTTTGAAAACATCATGTATGTGTAAACAGATAATTGTCTGTACTGAATCAACATAATAAATGCCAACAATATTTGTAACCTGATGGCATTACAGAAAAGAGAAGTCACTAAAATTTGAGAAATAATGAAGGGTAGTTCATTTATTATCAGGTTCGCAGGAAATTGCTGATCACTCAAGGGATGTTATCAAAATTTAGGTAATGAGTGAATAGATTGAGTGTTGGGTTATACATTACACCCATCAACACAGGAAATAGTAACAAGACTTCATTGATCTACTACAAGCAAGCTTGTGTCTGTGATTATTGACAAATTGGCAACCATAATTCTGTTGTCATCAAAATAAGATTTAATTCTAGAATCAGTGAGTTATTATTATCCAGTACCGGTTCCACATAGTGTACATGGTGTAAATTAAACTGTACAGTTACTACAAACAACATATCCAACTTCTAATATTAAAGGTCCAGGAACTATATTTCAATCAATAAATCAGAATTTGTAAAGTGCGACACTGTCACCCTAGGGATATCCGGGGCTGTGTCTCTGTTGAAGGCCCAGGTCTTGTGCCTCTTTTTGAAGTCTGCCAGCGAGAGGGCTGTACGGAGCTGGAGGGTAAGGTTGTTCCAGGTCTTAGCAGAGATGCAGGAGAAGCAGTGGTCACCGCTGCAGCTGCGACAGATGCGGGGGGTTTGTTCAAGGGCGAGTGAAGAGGAGTGCAGGTACCCAGAGGGTTGGTGTTAGTTCATTTGAAAGTTGAAGTAGGCAGGTCCTGGGTCATGGAGGGCTCTGTAGGCATGTGTGAGGACCTTGAACTGGCATCTCTTATGCCGGGGAGCCAGTGGAGGTCTGTCAGGAGGGGAGCAATGTGGGTTCGTTTGGGGAGCTCCAGGAAGAGTCTGGATGAGTTTCATACATTAAACACAACAGATATAATAACATATAAACGCTGCAGGAAAGGGCATGCTAGGGGTAGTCAAGAAAACATCAGGGTCATGGAGAAGGGTGTATACTTTATGGGGGTCATTCTGACCTCCGCGGGCGGCGGAAGCCGCCCGCCTGGCGGGAACCGCCAGAAGACGGTCATTCTGAGTTTCCCGCTGGGCTGGCGGGCGACCGCCAGAAGGCCGCCCGCCAGCCCAGCGGGAAACCCCCTTCCATGAGGATGCCGGCTCCGAATGGAGCCGGCGGAGTGGAAGGGGTGCGACGGGTGCAGTTGCACCCGTCGCGATTTTCAGTGTCTGCTTGGCAGACACTGAAAATCTTGGTGGGGCCCTGTTGGGGGGCCCCACGACACCCGTTCCCGTCAGCCAGGTTCTGGCGGTCAAAACCGCCAGAGCCAGGCTGGCGGTAAGGGGGTCGGAATCCCCATGGCGGCGCTGCCTGCAGCGCCGCCATGGAGGATTCCCTTGGGCAGCGGGAAACCGGCGGGACACCGCCGGTTTCCCGTTTCTGACCGCGGCTGTACCGCCGCGGTCAGAATGCCCATGGGAGCACCGCCAGCCTGTTGGCGGTGCTCCCGCGGTCGTTGGCCCTGGCGGTCCATGACCGCCAGGGTCAGAATGACCCCCTATATTTTTTATACTGGGTGCAATCACATTATTTGCAGTATTTCTGTTGAAGAAATAACGAAACTCAGTAGACTGAAGAAGGTATCAAAGTGTGGGTTTGTTGAATGAAGAACCGGGTTAGCCTTAAACCACAACTCTAAATTTGTGGAGCACTAGGTCATTTCAGACCTGATAGTTGTCCGATGATAAAATGAAGGATACAATTCCCTTATACCACTGAAGGATAACACCATGACGCAATATGGTCTGAAGCACTGAGTAATAGTTTAAACCAGCTGGGCTTTCGTTTTGCTCATTAAGCCAATCCATAACATGACAATACACTACCTTACGTATCCATAAAGAATAGATGTAATAAATAGCGATGTTTACAGAGATTCTTGTAATTGTTAGAGAAGGTAATGCATACAAGATGGGTAAATGGTGTTCAGTTTAATAATTGTTGCACAAGATGGGGGTGTTGTGTGTGGCAGGGCTTTTCAGGTAGCACATACATGTTACATACAAGTCAAGCCTTCGTGTATGACAACATGAAAACATTCACCTTTTAGAGTATGTGTGCATCAGGATTAGGGCATAGAAAACTAATATTTTGAAGGGTGATGTTAACCGCGTGTGCAAGATTGCCATTTTATTATCAGTCATTATTTTCAGTGCTATTAGAAGACATCAGTTGCACTAACAAAACAGAGGACTGAGATTTTCATTTCTCCAAAAGGATTCTTGTGGATCTCCGCCGGTTCTGTATATTTCCCTCGAAGAAATGTGAGGAACAAGCCTGATGTTTAGCCAAAGGTTAACATTTTTGCAGAGTGGGTAAGAAAAGTTAGTCGTTTCCACACAGGCCGAGAACAAGCCTGCCCCAATTCCCAGAGCTTTCAGGTTTGAAGTTAATGTGCAATAATAAGTGGCCTTGTTCTCTATCTAAACTTGTCAATGGTAAATGCAGGGCTGTCTTGTGAAGTCATCTTGCTTGTTATGGTTATTGGAGGCATACAGGCTGCCGTTTTAAACACTGTTATTTTAAATTAATTGAAAAGCACGAGTTGTTATTTTATTTTGATCTTTCACAATAATCATCTCTAGGTCTGGACATAAAAAGATGTAATTCCGCAGTGTTAGAAATGGGGCCTTTGGTTGACAGTCAGGTTACCCCCTGTTCAAGCAAGGACCCTCACTCTAGTCAGGGTAAAAGAGAATCACCCTCAGCTAACCCCTGCTTACCCCCTTGGTAGCTTGGCAGAGCAGTAGGCTTAACCTCAGAGTGCTAGGTGTAAAGTATTTGTACCAACACACACAGTAACTTAATGAAAAACACTACAAAGTGACACAACACCAGTTTAGAAAAATAGGGAATATTTATCTAAACAAAACAAGATCAAAACAACAAAATCCAACATACACAAGTTAAGTTATGAATTTTTAGAGATTAAACTCAAAAATAGCGCTTAGAAACAAAAATGCTTCGATGAGATGTTAACACGGCATCGTGACGGAGTCGTTCCCAACAAGCCGACACCAGCGGCGCCGGACACGGAGTCGTGTAGACCCCCAAGTACAGTACCTTTGGTGGAGAGTGAAAACAAGCCAATGCGCGAAGTCGGGGATCGCGGCGTCTGTGCGAAATGTTGAATCCGTGCACTTCGAGCAGCGTCGGTCACGACGTGGTGCAGCGACTTCCACGGAGTCGCGGACTTCAGCGGGGCTGCAGCGGCGTTGGGCCTGCGAAGAGCGTCGCGTTCCAGCGAAGGTCACGGCGTCGGGTGCAGGCAGCGTCACCGGATTCAGCAGCGGCGTCGGTCCGGAGTCGTCCGAAGTCGATTTCCTTGGATTTACACCAGCTTTCCTTTCAAGGGCCCAGGGACTGGATAGGGCACCCCTTGTCAGAGCAGGAGTCTCTCCAGAGACTCCAGGTGCTGGCAGAGAGAAGTCTTTGCTGTCCCTGAGACTTCAAACAACAGGAGGCAAGCTCTAAATCAAGCCCTTGGAGATTTCTTCACAAGATGGAAGGCACACAAAGTCCAGTCTTTGCCCTCTTACTCTGGCAGAAGCAGCACTGCAGGAAAGCTCCACAAAGTACAGTCACAGGCAGGGCAGCACTTCTTCCTCAGCTATCAGCTCTTCTCCAGGCAGAGGTTCCTCTTGGTTCCAGAAGTGTTTCTCCAGTCTGTAGATTTGGGTGCCCTTCTTATACCCATTTTAGTCTTTGAAGTCACCTTTCTTCAAAGGGGACTCACACCTACTTGTGAAATCCTGCCTTGCCCAGGCAAGGCCTCAGACACACACCAGGGGGTTGGAGTCTGCATTGTCAGAGGCAGGCACAGTCCTTTCAGATGAGAGTGACCACTCCACCCCTCCCTCCTAGCAGTGATGGCTAATCAGGAAATGCAGGTTACACCCCAGCTCCCTTTGTGTCACTTTGTGAAAAACAACCCAACTGTCAAACTGACCCAGACAGGGAATCCACAAACAAGGCAGAGTCACAGAATGGTTTAAGCAAGAAAATGCTCAATTTCTAAAAGTGGCATTTTCAAACGCACAATCTTAAAATCAACTTTACTAAAGATGTATTTTTAAATTGTGAGTTCAGGGACCCCAAACTCCACATGTCCATCTACTCTCTAGGGGAATCTACACTTTTATCATATTGTAAAGGAGCACTTGCACTTTAGCACTGGTTAGCAGTGATAAAGTGCACAGAGTAACAAAAACAGTAAAATCAGAGTCCAGCACACATCAAAAACCTGGGGAACAGAGGCAAAAAGTTAAGGGAGACCACGCCAAGGATGAAAAGTCTAACACGTGTCCCCCCCAGCTAAAAGTGGGGAGCAACTACCCAACCTCATGGGAGTTCTCATCACTAAGGCGGAAGAACCTGGACAGACCATCAGCATTGGCGTGCTCTGTACCAGGACGATGTTCCACCGTAAAGTCCATCCCCTGTAGGGAAATGGACCACCTCAACAGTTTTGGATTCTCACCCCTCATCTGCATTAACCATCTGAGGGGCCTGTGGTCGGTCTGAACTTGGAAGTGAGTCCCAAACAAGTAGGGTCTTAGCTTCTTCAGTGCCCAGACCACAGCAAACGCTTCGCGTTCTATGGCACTCCACCTTCGTTCCCTGGGTAGTAACCTCCTGCTAATGAAGGCTACGGGTTGATCTAGGCCCTCTTCATTAAGCTGTGAGAGTACTGCTCCAATACCATGCTCTGAAGCGTCTGTTTGCACAACAAACTCCTTGGAGTAGTCAGGTGCCTTCAGCACAGGTGCTGTGCACATGGCAGCCTTCAGGGCATCAAAAGCGTTCTGGCAAGCCTCTGTCCAGATCACTTTCTTGGGTTGCTTCTTAGAAGTCAACTCAGTTAAGGGGGTAACAATGGTACCATATCCCTTAACAAACTTCCTGTAATATCCTGTGAGACCTAAAAAGGCTCTCACTTCAGTCTGAGGCTCCCAAGCCAGAATCATGTCAATCTTAGGCTGTAGGGGTGCCACCTGGCCACTCCCCACCTGGTGTCCTAAGTACACCACAGAACCCTGCCCTATTTGGCACTTGCTCACCTTAATAGTGAGGCCTGCCTTCTGCAGGGCCTCTAACACTCTCCAGAGGTGTTGCAGGTGTTCCTCCCATGTGGAACTAAACACAGCAATGTCATCCAGGTAGGCGGCACTGGACTCATCCAGTCCTGCCAACACCTGGTTGACCAACCTCTGAAAGGTGGCAGGGGCATTCTTCATCCCAAAGGGCATCGCATTGAAGTGGAAGTGCCCATCTGGGATAGAGAATGCTGACCTGTCCTTTGCCCCCTCAGTTAAGGCAATCTGCCAGTACCCAGATGTTAAATCAAACGTACTGAGGTTCTTGGCAGCTCCTAACCGATCAATGAGCTCATCAGCTCGGGGGATGGGGTGTGCGTCAGTCTTGCTGACCGCATTGAGACCCCGGTAGTCCACACAGAACCTAAGTTCCGGAGTGGCACCAGGAGCAGCAGCCTTTGGAACCAATACCACTGGGCTGGCCCAAAGACTGCTGGAGTGCTCAATAACCCCTAGGTTTAACATTTTGGAGACTTCCTCCTTAATGCAAGCCCTGACCATGTCAGTCATCCTGTAAACCTTATGTTTAACAGGTGTACTGTCCCCAGTGTCCACATCATGTGTGCACAGGTGTGTGACTCCTGGGATCAGGGAAAACAGCGAGGCGAACTGTCCCAACACGTGGCGACAGTCCCTCTGCTGTTCCTCAGTCAGGGAGGGGGAGAGGATCACTCCCTCCACAGACCCATCTTTCTCTCCTGCAGACAGGAGGTCAGGAAGAGGCTCACTCTCTTCCTCCACCCCGTCATCTGTCGCTAGGAGCATGGATAGCTCAGTTCGCTCAAAGTGTGGTTTGAGGCGGTTGATATGTAGGACCCTCAAAGGGTTCCTGGGGGATTGCAAGTCTACCAGATAGGTGACCTCGCTCTTTCTTTCCACCACCTCAAAAGGCCCAGTCCACTTATCTTGGAGAGCCCTAGGCTCTACTGGCGCCATGACCCACACTTTTTGTCCAGGCTGAAACTCAACCAGAGTGGCATTCTGGTCGTACCACTGTTTCATATCTTCATGGCTTGCTTCCAGGTTCTCCTGAGCGAGACTCCTGAAGCGGGCAGTCTGGTTTCTTAGTGCCAGCATGTAGCTAAATACATCCTGGGGTGGTTTACTAGGAGCTTTCTCCAAAGCCTCCTTCACCAGACTGAGTGGTCCCCTCACAGGGTGGCCATAGATGAGCTCAAAGGGGCTAAAACCAAGTCCCTTTTGAGGCACCTCCCTGTAAGCGAACAGAAGGCATGGCAAGAGGACGTCCCAATTACGCCTCAAGGGCTCTGACAGGCCCTGAATCATGCCTTTCAAGGTGCGGTTGAATCTCTCAACCAGACCATTACTTTGGGGGTGGTAAGGTGTGGTGAACTTGTACGTTACCCCACACACCTTCCACAGAGACTTCATATAAGTGGATATGAAGTTTGTACCTCTATCAGATACCACTTCCTTGGGGAACCCCATGCGGGTGAAAACTCCCATCAAGGCACGTCCCACCACAGGGGCAGTGACCGTCCTTAGAGGAATGGCTTCTGGGTACCGTGTGGCATGGTCCACCAAGACCAGGATGAACCTGTTGCCCATGGCTGTCTTGGGATCCAGAGGCCCCACAATGTCAATTCCTACCCTTTCAAAGGGAGTACTGACTATCGGTAAAGGTTGGAGGGGAGCTTTGCATTTCCCCCCACTCTTGCCACTTGCCTGACAAGTCTGACAAGACCTACAATAAGCAGCTGACTGCTTGTGCATCAAGGGCCAGTAAAAGTGGGAGACAAGCCTCTTATAGGTCTTGTTCTGCCCTAGATGTCCTGCCAAAGGCACATCATGAGCCAAACCCAGTAGGAAGGCCCTGAAGCACTGGGGTACCACCAGCATACGAGCTGACCCTGGCTCAGGAACCTTAGGCTCACTATACAGGAGGCCATCCTCCCAATATAGCTGGTGAGTACCTGGCGCCTCGCCAGCCGCCTGGGCTGCAGCCTGCTGCCGCAGCCCCTCGAGAGTAGGGCCCTCCTTCTGCGCTGTGCAGAATCCTTCCCTGGTGGGTCCCCCTTCCTGCTGCCACTGTGACAGCTCAGGGACCTCCCCCAGTTCAGCCACCTGCTCCCTTGTAGGTTCCGGGGCATCACCCTCAGGCTCCGCCTCCTCCTGGACCGTGGGAACCTCGGGCCGGTTTCCCGCGCCCCCTGCCCTTCCTCTTCTTGGCGGTCCCCTGGGCCACTGTTTCAGGCTCCAGGAGCTCTTGACTACCCTGATTGGCTGCCATAGACCGGGTGGATACGCATACCCACCCAGACAGACCCAACATCTCCAAGTGAGACCTGTGTTCCACCTCCTTCCAAGGGGAATCCTCCAGGTCGTTACCTAGCAAACAATCAACAGGCATGGTTGGACTCACAGCTACTTTCCAAGAACCTGAGACCCCCCCCATTCAAAGGGAACCTGCGCCACTCTGCAGAGGCGCTCAGAGTTGTCTACCACAACTACTTGGTGAAGTACCCGGGAATCAATCTGCTCTTCAGACACCAGGTGACTCCTCACTGTAGTCACACTGGCTCCTGTGTCTCTCAGAGCCTCCACCCTCTGTCCATTGATGGTCACCCATTGCCTGTTCTTCTTAGTGTTATCAGGCACTAGGTTTCTCTGGACCATCTCACTGTCCCCTAGTGAGACAAGGGTCATTTCGGCTGGTTCCCACCCAACTGAAACCAACTCCTCCCCAAGCGCTACACTGGCCAAACCCTGGGACGGTGCACCAGTGGGTGCCGGTGTACTTTTGGGGCATTTGGGGTCCCGCCTCACATGACCCACCTGGTCACATGCATAACACTTACGTGGGGGACCACCTGCCACTGGCTTCCCTTTGGACAACCATGGCTTCTTTTCACTGGGGGGTTGGGAATCCTTACCCTGGGAATCAGTTTGGGGCCCTTTAGAGAGCTCCCCCTGTTTGCCCTTACCACCCCCTTTCTTCTGAGAGGGACCCTGCCCATCCCTGGCGTGGTCTTGCCCCATACCTCTTTTGGACCCTGGTGCTCTCCCAGCAGTCCGCTTCCTGCGCAAGATTCCTGGGGTCAGTCAGCTTGCTGTCAATGAGGTGCTGGCGCAGCTCTGGAAAACATAAACTGTACAAGTGCTCCCAAGCAATTAAATTGTAAAGCCATTCCAGTGCTTCTGGTTGTCACCCAGGCCCTCAGTGCCTTTTTCAGCTCATCCTTCTTGGAAGAGCTCTTAATGGGACAACCAAAATTTTTACAAAACTGCTTTAGCTGAGCCTTGTTATAACTATCCAATTGCTTCAGGTCAAAAACAGCTTCAACTGATGCATCTCCAAGTAGAGACATGATAAAAGGTTAAAACAGTGCAAAGTTCCAAATGCAAAAAAGCAAGTTCTCAAATGAAGTTCCAGAAAAGTCAATAACCGGATCAGCGAAAAAAGAAATTGAATGCAGAGCAAAAACAGTCCAAATAAAAAATATAAAAAATCACAAGACTAGTGGTATGTGGTCACGTAGTGGTCTGAACTCAAACAGTAGTGTACACTAAATCACTGTATGTCAAGTACAAATACAAGTCCAAATCCCAACCGCTGATCACCAATGTTAGAAATGGGGTCTTTGGTTGACAGTCAGGTTACCCCCTGTTCAAGCAAGGACCCTCACTCTAGTCAGGGTAAAAGAGAATCACCCTCAGCTAACCCCTGCTTACCCCCTTGGTAGCTTGGCAGAGCAGTAGGCTTAACCTCAGAGTGCTAGGTGTAAAGTATTTGTACCAACACACAAGATAACTTAATGAAAAACACTACAAAATGACACAACACCAGTTTAGAAAAATAGGAAATATTTATCTAAACAAAACAAGACCAAAACTACAAAAATCCAACATACACAAGTCAAGTTATGAATTTTTAGAGATTAAACTCAAAAATAGCGCTTAGAAACAAAAATGCTTTGATGAGATGTTAACACGGCGTCGTGACGGAGTCGTTCCCAACAAGCCGACACCAGCGGCGCCGGACACGGAGTCGTGTAGACCCCCAAGTACAGTACCTTTGGTGGAGAGTGTATACAAGCCGATGCGCGAAGTCGGGGATCGCGGCGTCTGTGCGAAACGTTGAATCCGTGCACTTCGAGCGGCGTCGGTCACGAAGTGGTGCGGCGACTTTCACGGAGTCGCGGACTTCAGCGGGGCTGCAGCGGCATTGGGCCTGCGAAGAGCGTCACGTTCCAGCGAAGGTCACGGCGTCGGGTGCAGGCGGCGTCACCGGATTCAGCAGCGGCGTCGGTCCGGAGTCGTCCGAAGTCGATATCCTTGGATTTACACCAGCTTTCCTTTCAAAGGCCCAGGGACTGGATAGGGCACCCCTTGTCAGAGCAGGAGTCTCTCCAGAGACTCCAGGTGCTGGCAGAGAGAAGTCTTTGCTGTCCCTGAGACTTCAAACAACAGGAGGCAAGCTCTAAATCAAGCCCTTGGAGATTTCTTCACAAGATGGAAGGCACACAAAGTCCAGTCTTTGCCCTCTTACTCTGGCAGAAGCAGCACTGCAGGAAAGCTCCACAAAGCACAGTCAAAGGCAGGGCAGCACTTCTTCCTCAGCTATCAGCTCTTCTCCAGGCAGAGGTTCCTCTTGGTTCCAGAAGTGTTTCTCCAGTCTGTAGATTTGGGTGCCCTTCTTATACCCATTTTAGTCTTTGAAGTCACCTTTCTTCAAAGGGGACTCACACCTACTTGTGAAATCCTGCCTTGCCCAGGCAAGGCCTCAGACACACACCAGGGGGTTGGAGTCTGCATTGTCAGAGGCAGGCACAGTCCTTTCAGATGAGAGTGACCACTCCACCCCTCCCTCCTAGCAGAGATGGCTAATCAGGAAATTCAGGTTACACCCCCAGCTCCCTTCGTGTCACTGTCTAGTGCGAGGTGAAAAACAACCCAACTGTCAAACTGACCCAGACAGGGAATCCACAAACAAGGCAGAGTCACAGAATGGTTTAAGCAAGAAAATGCTCACTTTCTAAAAGTGGCATTTTCAAACGCACAATCTTAAAATCAACTTTACTAAAAGATGTATTTTTAAATTGTGAGTTCAGGGACCCCAAACTCCACATGTCCATCTACTCTCTAGGGGAATCTACACTTTAATCATATTTAAAGGTAGCCCCCATATTATCCTATGAGAGAGACAGGCCTTGCAACTGTGAAAAACGAAGTTGGCATTATTTCACTGCCAGGACATATAAACCACATTACTATATGTCCTACCTTATCCATACACTGCACCCTGCCCTTGGGGCTACCTAGGGCCCACCTTAGGGGTGCCTTACATGTAAGAAAAGGGAAGCTTTAGGCCTGGCAAGTGGGTACACTTGCCAAGTCGAATTTACAGGGTAAAAATACACACACAGACACTGCAGTGGCAGGTCTGAGACATGATTACAGGGTTACTTGTGTGGGTGGCACAACCAATGCTGCAGGCCCACTAGTAACATTTGATTTACAGGCCCTGGGCACCTCTAGTGCACTTTACTAGGGACTTAACAGTAAAACAAATATGCCAATCATGGAGAACCAATTACATACACATATTGTAAAGGAGCACTTGCACTTTAGCACTGGTTAGCAGTGGTAAAGTGCCCAGAGTAACAAAAACAGTAAAATCAGAGTCCAGCACACATCAACAACCTGGGGAACAGAGGCAAAAAGTTAAGGGAGACCACGCCAAGGATGAAAAGTCTAACACGCCGCCTCGAGTCATTGTGTCTTTATTAAATATAGATTGGGTCATTTTAGTTCTTTCTAAAAACATCCTACCTTTCTTTTTTCCCCATTTTGTGCATCATTTGAGTGTGAGAATAAAAACATGGGATTTTTCAGTGGAGGGTTTCTTCAAGCCCTCATAGCATAACACAACAATACTCTGCAAGTATGGTGCTTCTAAATGTGTTTTACTATAAAGTGGAGACGTAAGTCAGAAGGGTGTTCTGCTCTCCTATTAACTTTTCTGAAATTTTGGGGGAAGAAGATCTATTGATGTGTGCAGTTCTGTATGGCAGTATATGTTCTTCCCATCATGATCGGCTGACTTTTTAAGTAATGTACGTTTATAGTCGTGTTGCAGATATTCGCCTATGAAATGCTGAGATTAACAAAAGCAAATTAAAATTTTCTTCCTAAAGCAATGAAGTATAACAGAACTTTTTCGTTCAAGGTATATCTATCTGGAAAGTTCGCTTTTGCTGACATCGCTACGTGCACCTCGTGCTTTAAACTTTAATTTGACCCTATCTTCCTTGTAGTTGGAGGATCCAAGATCTCCGTTTACTTTAATGTGCCTTTTATTCCTAATGTTTCATTTTCACTTCTTTAGTTTAAGTTTGTGCTAATTTCCCAGTACTCATGCTGTAAGGGGAACCTGCCGAGAGCAAGAGGAGCATCTGGGCTCCAATTAGTCCATGCTATCACCAGTCTTTCTTCACTCTTTAGTTCTTTCTGCTTTAATTGTTGACTGGGCCACTTTCTTGCTCAGGCGTATACATTAAGACCAATGATAGCATGGAAATACCTAAGGTGCATCCAAGGCAAGTTGGTCTGAGCCTGTCCCACACCAGCAGAGCACCGAGTATGGTATGCTGCCTGTTTTCAGACATCTACTCCCACTGGGAGCTCAATGTGATCGAGTCAGGAAGGCCTTTTGAACAAAAAGTATTCCTTTTCCTCCGTGGCAGCCTGTCCATCCTTTCCCTCACCTCCCTTCGCCTTTCGGCAATCACAATGCTCTTTTGTATGTACATTCTCTACACAGACTCAAGAATGAGATTCAAGACGTTTTATATGACAGTAAACTTGACAGTTTTATATTTTTTCCTCCACTAAAACATGGCACTCTGGTTTTTGCAATTGCAAATAGCTTTTCTATTCTTTGTGTCAGCGCTCACATCGTCATGGAGCTGGCGTAGCTATTTTATGCACAGCTTGATTGGCCCCTTCCTCTATCACTCTCCCTCCTTGTGGTTTCTTTGGACCCCTTCTATTTTTTCAACTTGTGCAAACACTTTCTGTTTGATTTATGATCTAATTTTGTAACAATGTTAATTAATTTATTAGACTTTTTCATGCTTAACAGCTGATACATTTAACATTTGGTCATTACAACGTTTTCCAAACAATCCTCTGTTCATCACATATGGCTGGTCATATCTTAGACCACATTTATGCTCAATTAATTACATTAACATCTTGAAGATTATAAACTAGCCTTGGACTGCCCATTAATTGATCTAACTTAGATCCGTAATCTTGGATTTGCATGAAGCATACAAATACCCTTCTTGTCACCAACTGTCAGAGTTCAGCCTTCCTGACAACGGGTGGTGCTCCCGAGGACTCGGTCGAGTCTAAAAAGTATACCAGAATAATTTAATTACACCTGCCATTCCCAACCCCCAAATCACATCCTGGTCCAGGTTTCTAAACCGTCTTCCTGATGCATTGAGGTCCTCGTAGTCCTTTCTGTCTTCAAACCCTGCCCCGGTAATGGCCTGGTGGTGGTGCTCTGTTCTCTCTCTTGATTCCTGGATACAACAGACTTCCTGATCCTTTTATATCTGCCTTTTGGACTTTTTGCTCTCTTGTCTCTGATCCGTACTCTGTTCCTTGCTTTCCTGTTTCCTGACTTGTGCTTCTTGGTTTTGCCGGTCTTTGCCTTCCAAGTGCTAGTTCAGCCTTCCCTTCATTGGTGGTTTCCTGATTCCATGCACTTGGTTTATTTCTTGCACCTTGCTTGCTCCCTGCAACCGGTGTTCATTTCCAGAGCTTCCAGCTGTCTCTGCCATGTGAGCCCAGAGTGCAGAGGCTTGCAACTGACCTTCTTTCTAAGTCTCCTTATACTATGTTGTGATCCTGCAGCTAAATTTCCAGACTTGTTCTTTGGTTTCTGTTTCCATTCTTACTTGATTCCATTTTTCTGTTCTGGCTAGTTATTTGTATCTGTTGTCTCTCTCTTGTTTATGCTGCTTCTCTACCCCTCTCCTGATCTGTCCAGTTATATGGAGACTCCAAGCCTAGTGTTCTGCGTCCCTGTTGGCCTGCATATTTCTGTCCTAATACTGTGTGAGTGCAGAGTTTTCTTAGTCTTGTTTCAATGTTCATAGTTCTGTGTTTCCCAGTCCTGCTCCTCACCTTGATTCCAGTCCTGCTTTTCCTTGACCCTAGTTTCTGTTTTGGTGTTTCTTGTTTGTTCCCTGTTGTTCTGTTTTCTGTTTATATTATAATCTTGATTATCATTGCTTTTCCAAGGGTGCCAGTGTGTCTCTGAGGCCTTGTGCCTCTAGCACAGAGAACCACACAGTGTTCTTTTTCCATAAGAGTTGTGGGTGTCACCCTAAACTCTGTGAGATTAACCTGCTCCTTGCCTTAGTGAAAGATCTTTTTCACCTCACAGAGAGATCACTTCCAAGGGGCAGACAAACTATCACTTATGATAGTTTGTATATTGTTTTCATGTGTTTACCTTTATGTTGTTTATATTTGTGTTATCGTCACAGTTTCCCTTGCAGATTTCACAGTTCCCTATTTACTGTAAATTCCAACCTGCTTCAGAACTCAGCTTGTATCCTGCCTTCCATTCAGTCTTTAGATATTTTAGGCAGCCAATAAACTTCTTTGTAAATGCGCCAAATGGCCTTGAAGGAAATATTTCCTTGTTGGTGACAGGCTGATTCATAAGGCCATGCAAAATGCATACAAAATGACTGCCAATTATATTTTCATAGAATTCTTGACCCCCCATTACAACCAGAAATTGTTTTAAAATTGTTTCTGAGCTTTCCACTCAAGTCTGATACTTCACAAATACCAGCTTCAGTAGATCTGTGTGATAGAGGTCACAGTTTTTTCAAACTAAAAATAATGTAATCTACTGTACTTTTATTTCTGAACACCTGAACATTCTGCCACTCTTCATTCCAGTGATGTCATGATCTTGTCAGCAGGTCTGTATAGTTAACAAGTCTGGGGTTTTCAATGGATTTCCTCCATTCCAAATTTCTTTCTATTTGATCTGGATCCCATTTGCATTGTCGACCAGTAAAAAATCGTAAAAGTGCTGCTGATATCCTCTTGCCTTTACTTCTCAACACGTGCATTCTATACACTGTAAACAGGCATGACACTCTCACATAAAGACTTTGAAGGACAAAAGTGTATTTGACATTAGAACATTGGAATGTTGCGAGCTCCATTGGAGACAATGGAGTGGTCAGGGCTTTTACTGGTTGTTAAAAGTCTGCAGCGTCAATATTACAATGGTCTTTGTTCACAGCGACAGTTGTGAACAAAGGCCTCATGGAGGCAGAGGGGATTTCAATCCCCTCGGGCACCGTGAGGACTTTGTTTTAGTTATTAGAACATTCTGCCCTCTAGTGGCAGAATGTTCTAATAGCCTTAAAGCCTTTCGTAGCTGGGCTATACCAGCATTTAAAGTCCTGCTTACTTAACTTTGGAGCAGGCCTTTAATGGCCGCTATAGCCCGCTACGGTGGGCTCTAAGGCTATATATAATAAACAGCGAGATTCATCTATGCCCTTTATGCTGTCACAAAGTTTTAAACCTTAACATTCGGCATCATGACACCTCCAAGGGTCTAAGAACCACAGGCTTGAACTTGGTTATATTTAACAAGACCATTTACATTATTAAACACTATAGGGGTCATTATGACCCCGGCGGTCGGTGTAAATGTGGCAGTAGTACAGCCAACAGGCTGGCGGTACATACCGCCACATTATGACATTGGCGGGTTGGCTGAAGGCAACCCACCAATGTACCACACAGACTGCCATCTCACATACAATCTCCAACCCGGCGGCCGCTACTGTACCACCGGCGGAATTTTAACCCTGCCTACCGCTATGGTTTTCGTGGTGTTCGTAACGCCACGAAAACCATGGTGGTAGGCCCTACTAGGGACAGGCGTACCTTTTGGTAATAAACTTTAATTCACGGATTATACAACTAACCTGTCCTATTCATTCATTGACCCTCTACAGGTCCTGTGGAAGATTTTTCTACAGCTGACAACTTCCTCCCACACAACAGATGTTCAAGTATTGACCTCCTCACAGCAACACTACAGTAAAGCATTCTCTCTGGGCCTTCCACTCTACCTCATTTGACATATTCAACTTCTCCAAAAAAGGGCCTCTCATTCAGTTCTCAGAATATCTTGTTGATAATCTATAGCTAGACACTTATATGCTCTTGACTGCAGCATTGGAATGGCAGTACTGGGCACTGGGAATTTCCCCAGAAGGCTTGAAGAATGAGGGTTAGTATTTCTTACTGAGGGAAGATTTTGCAGCAGGGCTGCAATATCAGCCCACAATAACTAAATCAGCAGGTCACCAGCAGCAAATCCTGTCGGCTCACTCACTTTCCAGCTTCCCTGGGACAGCGCTTCTTCACACGCGGATTTCACTGCTGCTGTTTTGAAAACATTATAAAATTGAACACTACCCGTAGACTGTGGGTGTCACTCCTAGACTAGGGCTGGTGTTAAATTTGATAACGTTTCAAAACAGCAGCAGTGGTATGAGCTGTTTGCTTTGCTCAAAGGGCCATCAATCTGCAGTGCTGGAAGGCGCTACCCATATCGGCCCTGCTATTACTTACACTGGCCTGCCCTTTGCTCCCCGCCCTCCCTTGTGCCTCGCCTTGTCACCAAGTGAAATGGCGGCACTTCACACAGCCTCGAGTGAGTCCCACTCAGATCTCACTCATTGTCTTTATTGTACAGCAGCTCGAGAGACTAGTACTAGTAGACTAGTAGTACACCACCACCAGCTACTAGTCTGCTATTACTACTACAGCGCCTCATCAGCAGCTACACAGCTACTTTGGTAAGTGGTTATGGGATTGTGGGATGGACACTGTAATCATTATCTTTGCAATTGCGATTAGTCAAGTCCCTCACAAATTATCTTTGTGATTGTGAGTTGTTAAGTACCTCACAATGACCCCAATCCTATAAAATGTTCACCATTTCAGAACGGCATCTTTTTAGGTAGAATTAACCAGTGAAAACATTTCAGTCAACATAAGATTGGTGTATGTGGAGGTCCTGGGCGTTAGTTCCCTATTTCACCACTTTTTAGTGTCTATTGGGAAATTATGACGGCCTGGCGCCTGATAACAAAGATAACTAGATGAGCTAATAACAAAGGGCACTGTTAGACTTGGCATCCTTGGTGTGGTCTTCCCTAATTTTTTGCCTCTGTTTCCAAGTTGTTGATGTGTGATGGACTCTGTTTTTGCTGTTTTTGTTACTCTGGGCACTTTACCACTGCTATCCAGTGCTAAAGTGCAAGTGCTCCTATATAAAATGTGTATGTAATTGGATTTCCATGATTGGCATATTTGATTTACTTATAAGGCCCTAGTACAGTGCACTACAAGTGCCCAGGGCCTGTAAATGAAATGCTACTAGTGGGCCTACAGCACTGGTTGTGCCACCCACATTAGTAGCTCTGTAAACATGGCTCAGACCTGCCACTGCAGTACCCACTTGCCAGGCCTAAACCTTCCCTTTTCTTACATGTGAGACACCCCTAAGGTAGGACATAGGTAGCCCCATGGGCAGTGTGCAGTATATGTTTAAGGTAGGACATATACTAATGTGTTTTATATGTCCTGATAGTGAACTACTACCAAATTTGTTTTTCACTGGTGCAAGGCCTGTCTCTCTCATAGGTTAACATGGGGGCTATCTTTAAATATGATTTAAGTATAGAATCCCTTTGGGAGTATATGGACATGTGGAGTTTGGGGTCTCTGAACTCACAATTTAAAAATGCATCTTTTAGTAAAATTGTTTTTGAGATTGTGTGTTTGAAAATGCCACTTATAGAAGGTAGGCATTTTCTTCCTTAAACCTTTCTGTGACTCTGCCTGTTTGTGGATTCCCTGTCTGGCTTAGTTTGAAAGTTGGGCTGTTTGCACCGCTCTCTAGACCAGTGGTCTCCAAACTTTCTAATGCCGCGCCCCTCCAGTTGGAAAAATAAAAATCATTGGGCCCCCTCAGGATTTTTCACAATTATTTTATAAAGATGGCAATGTTTAAATATGTCTAGGCCTATTTAAACATTGCAGTTCAGTACGGTTACCTTTTAAAAAATGCTGTAACGTGCTTCTGCTTAAAACAAAGGCCTGTTATCTGTGTAATGTTGCTTTTGGCCAGAGTCTGGCAACCCCCCTAGGATCACTTGATGCCCCCCAAGGGGGGCCCGCCCTCCAGTTTGAAGTCCTCTGCTCTAGACAGTGACACAAAGGGAGCTGGGGTGTAGCCTGCATATCCTGATGAGCCATCCTGTCCTAGGAGGGTGGGGAGGAGTGGTCACTTACACCTGAAACAGCTGTTCCTGCCCTCTCACAATGCAGTCTCCAACCCCCTGGTGTGTGTCTGGGGCCTGGCCTGGGCATGGCAGGATTTCACAAACAAGAGAGACTTTCCTTTGAAGTAAGCCTACTTCAAAGACCAAAATGGGTGTAAGAAGAGCACCCAAAACCACAGACTTTTGATCACTTCTGGACATCAAGAGTAACCTCTGCCTGGAGAAGAGCTTAAGAGCTGGGGAGAAGTTCTGCCCTGCCTGTGACTATGCAGTTGCTACTTCTGCCTGGTGAAAGGGTACAAAGACTGGACTTTGTTGTGCATTTCTGCTTGGGAAGAAATCTCAAGGGCTTGTCCTGAGCTTGCCTCCTGTTGCTGAAGTCTCAGGGCCATCAAAGACTTCCCCTGCCATCACCTGGACTCCCTACTGAGAGTCGAGTCCTGCCCTGCCAAGTGGTGCCCTATCCAGTTCCCATGGCCTTAACAGGTGAAGCTGACAGACCAAGATTGAAAATCCATGCACAGACAACCGTGCAGGGAAATTTCTGATGCAACCTCCGTGACGCAGCTGAAGAAACGACGTGCCACCGGCTTTGCGGCTGAAATCGATGCGCTGCCTGCAGCGCGGCTGGAAGATCAACGCACGTGGCTGGAGAAACGACGCGCCACACCGCTAACGTAGGCTGGTAACATCGCAGCCCACACTGTGCGGTTTTGCTGATACCGTGCGGCAGGATTTTCAACGCAAACCTTGCTGAGCATGGAAAAACCATGCAACGCCTTCCTGAACCCGAGTGCTAGCCCGGATCGACACAGCGCTCTCCTGCGGAGACGAAAAACAATGCACGCCTACCCGACTGGAGATGGAGAAACGGTGCACGCTCTCGCTTGCGAGTGAGAAATCGACGCATCGCTAACCGTTTTCAACGCACACTCGCCCGTGCATGTTATTTTGACACTACCCAGGTACTTTTCAACGCTAACAGTGTTTTTACTTTGCTTTTAAAGTTAATAGCTTAACTTGTGTATGTTGGATTTTTGTCATTTTGGTCTTGTTTTGTTTGGATAAGTATTTCCTATTTTTCTAAACCTGTGATGTGTCATTTTATAGTGTTTTCACTGAGTTACTGGGTGTGTTGGTACAAATACTTTACATTTAGACTCTGAAGTTAAGCCTGCCTGCTTGTGCCAAGTTACCAAGGGGGTGAGCGGGGTTAACTGAGGGTGAGTCTCCTTTACCCTGACTAGACTGAGGGTCCTTGCTTGGACAGGAGTTAACCTGACTGCCAACCAAAGACCCCATTTCTGACAGTCACTGATAGTTATTTCTTTATTTATGACCTGCGTTTATTGCCATGAAGAAGTCAGGGTGCTCTGAGGGATAAAGCACCTAGTTATTCGTTAATTATGAACCTGAAAGAGGGAGAACTGCACAGTGTAAGAAACTAGAAATCTCTATTAAAAAAAAACTTGGCACATTTAGACTTTGGACAACACATGCCAAATTTCTTTTTTTCACGCCTTTTGACAATAATCAATAATCAAGAAATCTATGTCTTAACCCAGGTACTCAGTGCCTGCTTACTCTTTTTGCAGTAATTTACAGTCTGTACACACACCTGGCTTAATTCCACAAATATTGAGCCAGTAGGGGTTCTGAGTGCAATGAGGATGAAGATTGAGGTACGTCGCCTTGCAGTCTCTTTTTGCTGTACCTGGAAGCTCTCTGCACCTTTAAACCATGTATGTTATGAATGCAGGCCTTTTTCAGCGCTTTCTGGATTGTATGTAAATTGTATCCATTCTGTGAAGCGTGCTGGTTTCATTCCTCTCCAAAGGATAAAAGGCTGAGTAAGTGCTGTTTCCACTGAATCCATGCCATTCAAATTATACATATTTTTCTGCAAGAGGCGTTAACCTGCTGGGTGTTCCTTATGTCACGTAGAGCAAACGTCCTGCAGGTTGCACAGGTCTCTGCAGCAGGCACATTGACACGGTACCTGAGAAAGAGTGGTATGGAGAGTATATCTGATTCCTTCCAGCCATGTCTTCTTAGGTGATGTCGAGGGCAGCAAGACGAGTGAGTCAACTCTAATGCCCCATATAGGGATTTAGAAAATCTTATGGCAGCTAAGGTCCGCAGTACTATGCAATCTACCAATTCCTTGCCTTCTGGAAAACGGCCCAAGATTCCTGTAAAGTGGTTCGGGATACATTGCAGATTAATCGTCACTACAGTGATCCGGTGTGCACTGTATGCGAAATGCTTTTAAAGTGTTCTGGGTTCATAATAACAGTGGGTTCTAACATGTTTTTGTTAAAGTTCATATTTAGAATTTGTAAAGTGCTTTAAGAGGTAGTGTAGCTGCGAGGCTTCACAGGTTTTCTGAGATCTTTGAGTAGTTTCTAAATTGCCTGACAAACATTTATGGTTGAAACTTATGCAGAGCTCTGTCATACAGTGGTTATATCGGAGGCTTGGTTTTAAAGCGCTTTGTGGTGTAGTTTTCTGTGGGGATTGTAAAGTGTTCAGTGGAGCAGTGCATGATTAGCTTGTAACATGCTTTGGCGTAGCATACAGTGCCTGAGAGGCGTGTGGTGTACTCTAGTTTGCAATTATTAAGTCTCTCTGAGTGCAAGGACCTCAAATGTACTTAAGGACAGGGCAGTTTTAGAGCATGTCATGTGCACTATGCCCCGTTGCACTCTGCAGGCTCCTCGTATTCACTGTACAGAAGATAGTGTTTTTGGCAGGCTTGTAAAGTGTTCAATGATAGAGTGTAATTCACTACAGCCTACAATTACCACAGCATATTAACAGCAACTACCTTTAGTAAGTGGCTATAACAGTGACACATAATCTTACTGTGAGTAAGTAGTAAAACCCTTCACAATAGCCCCTAGCCCATAAAACATGTCTAGGAATACATAGTGCATCATGTGCATTATGCATTGTCTTTGCCTCGCAGTATAATGAACGTAAGTGCTTTATTACAGCACTTTGTCACAATAACAACAGGCACTTTGGCACCAGGAGGGTGTAATGAGATCTATCAAATAGTTTAAGACTTGTCTAAGAAGACAGTCGATGCCTTTCCATGGTGGGCATGCAGTGTTTCCTCATACGAGCTGCCTGGGTGCCGCGTGGCACAAGAGGACAGTATTCACTTACTGTAAGGATGTCTGTGGGTATGACTGGATATCCTGATGCACTGTAAGGTCATCTTTTACTATGCTTTAAAAGTTAATACATTTGAATATATAATGAAAAATGTGTTGTAAAATGCACCATGTTAACCATGTTTTGTGGGGGAGAACCCCACCACCACCGGCCTTGCAAGGGTCAGGTTTGCTCACTGTGCTTGCTCACTACACACACTACTGTATGGGGACTGGTCTGTCTTATTTTTAGTGTTCTCTGTAAGAAGGTCTATGGGTATGATTTGGTATCCTGGTGCACTGTAGGGTCATCATTTACTATATTTTACAAGTTTTTTGTTGTATTTTTTTTTATTGTCATTTAGAACGTTGTTACATACAATATGTCCGGAGCAATGATGGATAAGATCACTGTTGTATTCATTCTGGAATGAGATTCATTCTGGAATGGGGAATTGAGAATCCTGGGGTGGTGGAAGATACAGCAGTTGGGGCGAGAGTCGGACCGGAGAAGACACTGCTGTGTGGATGGGTTGTTATTCGTGTAACTACAGCTTACTTACAACTTACTTGAATAAAGGAGCATTTCTAGAGAATACTGGAATCGTGCTTTATAACACTGGCGACGAGGATGGGATCTAAAGCAACTCCTGGCCCAACACACTCTGATGACGGATCGTATGACAACGCTTATCGCTTGGACGGAGCTACAATCTTTGATTACGGAGCCATAACAACGGACTTCGAACAAGGCAGGAATTGGGGTAAAGTTACCTTTAATTTCCATCTGGCGGCACCCTGACACCTCGAGCACCTCCGTTGTTTGGTTTTTTTTGTGAGAGGGGTTCACTTTCGTGTCATCGCGCGCTGCCTGCCTACCCCACGCGAGCGCTGTGCCTCGAGATAGCGGATGACAGTTTCTACGCTCGCGTGGGCACATATGCGTTACTCTTCGCTCGCTGCTAAGCGACAGCTTACGCTAGCTTTGGCACACGTGCATGCGCTGTTCCTCACACTGTGCCGCTTGAAGGTTTCCAGGCTAGCATTGACATGCGCGCATGCGTGGTTCCTCGCGCTGTGCCACTTGGAGGTTTCCAGGCAACAGCCTGCCTGCGGCTGTTGCCTGCATGTAACGCTACCAGATATCGTGTAGCGGACGCGCCCTTTGGTTGCTGAGCAACATTCAGCGCCCAGTGTAAACTTTCGTTGAAGCTTCTCAATTGATTCCACCAGTTTAAAGAACACCGCCTGCTTAATAAATTAAATTGTTTCTACAACGTGGAGTCCTGGACAATATTCCTCTCATCCTCAACAATTTGGGAAGTATCATCATTATTACAGGGACTGTGTATCACTTTCAAATTCAAGTATTTTACGCTGATACACACAGCTTTACATCCCAGACTTGGTACCATCTAGTTCGGGACTCAATCTAAAGTTTGTTTTACTAGACGTTGATAATGCAAAATGTAACTGCACCTCTGTTTTTTCTATCCTCTCCAGGAGAACCACCCATTAAATGGTCAAAATGGAAAAGGGTTTTTGAGAGGTATGCCAAGGTCTGTGGCACCTCACTAAGTGCTGAACAACACACGGCCTTATTGCTTTGCAGTTTGGGTTCTGAAGGCCAAGACATTTTTGATCACCTTCCAGATATTCCAGACAGTGAAGCAATAAACTTAAATGAATTTGAAATTTGTATGCGCAAATTGGACATGCATAACCTTCCCAAAGTCAGTACTATACTAGAACGTTATTACTTTGGCAAAAGATTACAAATGGATGGTGAATCGGTAGAAAACCATGTAACAGATCTTAGACGTCTCGCGTCTTCATGCAAATTTGGGTTGCTCACTGATGAGAGGATAAGGGACCAATTCATGTTGGGTTGTAATATTGGGAAAATTCGAGAGGAATTATGGCTTAAGGATGAACCTTCTTTGGAAGACATATTGGTGGTTGCAAAGTGGATTGAACACTCGTTAAAATGTGTGGATGTAATTAAGAAAGTTGCCTCTACTTGTGATTATTTGGGGGTGGTGTGTTCCATAGCGGAGAATTTAAAAAAAAATGGCAATACGCAAAAAAAAATGTTGGAAGTTTCATCTACAGTGAGAGACAAACGGTGTTTTCAATGTGACAAAATAGGTCATCTAGCTAACGTAAAAAATGTCCAGCTCTCAAAGTAATCTGTTCTTACTGTAAAAAGCGGGACATTTCTTTTCTGTTTGTAGGGTACGCAAAGCTAAATCATCTGTAAATGAGGTCCACACTGATGCTGGTGAAGATCCTGGTCTTTCTGATTTTGATTGTGGACAAATTGTCCTTCAAGTAGGGAACAATAAAAGGCCCCTTGAGATGATCACAGTAGAAGGTATGCAAACACAAGTTCTATTTGACTCTGGGGCAAAAATCACCATAGTCTCCCGTGATTTCTTTTCTCGTTGCTTGAAAGAGAAGGTTGCTCTGTGTAAACCTGATATAAAACCCTGTGCATATGGGGGTGAGGTAATACCTTTACTTGGCTACTACATAGGTTTAATTGAATTTAGATGCCGTTTTACTTCAGGTCAAATTTATCTCTCAAAAAAAGGCGATAGCATATTTAGCTGGTGGCATCAGAAAGACCTGGGAGTCATGTTAGACCCCAATAGTATGGATCCCATTGTACTAAAAGACATTTCCCAGGTTGAGTCAGTGCCCTCACATCATTTTGATGTGGGCCTTCATCAGACATTATTTCAAGAATTCCCGAGGGTGTTCAGAAGCGAGCTAGGTTGTTTAAAAGACTAGTGCCATGACATTAAAATTGCTCCAGGCTCTGTCCCTTTTTGTAGTAGGGTTAGGAATGTTCCAGTCAATACTAGAGAAGACATGTTGAATGAATTAAATAAATCAAAATCACAAGGCATCAATGAGGAAGTAAAAGGCACCCCTTGGTTGGCCCCAGAAGTCATGGTTAGGAAGCCCAATGGATCTATCAGATTATGTGTGGACCTCAGACAGCTGAACAAATGTGTAATGGTAGACAGATACCCGTTACCAAATATTAGTCAATTGTTAATGATGATAGGAGATGCAAATGTCTTTAGCACTATCGATCTGGCTTCGGCCTACCATCAAATCCGACTCACAGAAGTGTCCATGGACCTCACTGCTTTTATTACACCTTATGGCACTTTCAGATACACCAGATTGCCTTTTGGTCTGATCTCAGCGGCATCCGTTTTCCAGAGGGTCATAGAGAAAATTCTGAAGGATCTAGAAGGTGTCTGTGTGTATCAAGATGATGTACTGGTATATGGAAAGGATCATGCAGAACATAACTACAGAGTCAAGCAAGTGCTAAGGAGAATAGATGATCATAATCTGACGGTCAAGCTAGAGAAATGTAAATTTGGCACTAAAACAATTGAATATCTAGGGCACACCATTACAGGTGAAGGGGTATCTCCAAAGGCTGATTTGGTTAGTACAATTCAGACAACCGTTTCACCTTCTACAAAAGAAGAACTTTTGAGGTTCCTAGGAATGGTGGAATACTACCATAAATTTATCAACATTTTGCAGATATTACCTACAACATGAGAGGTTTGCTCAGAAAGGGTGTTGAATTTGTGTGGAATGAGATGTGTGAGAGAGAGTTCAAGGTGATCAAAGAAAAATTCACATTGGCCCCGTGTCTTAAGAACTTTGATCCTAACAAAAGTTCCATTGTCACCACCGATGCCAGTTTAAAGGGTTTGGGTGTTGTATTACAACAGGGAGGATGTAGTCCCCAGAACACCATCATGTTTCTTTCGAGGAGTCTAAAAGGGGGGGAAAGCAAGTATTCTGTGATAGAGAGGGAGGCACTAGCAGTCCACTGGGCCTTAAAGAAATTGAGGAATTTATTGTGGGGATCCTCATATGTGGTAAGAACAGACCATAAACCTTTATGCAAGGTATTCAATAAGAAAGGGGTCGATGCCATTTCTTCCAGGATATCTAGATGGGTGATTGACCTTCAAGAGTTCAATTTCGAGGTCAGGTATGTCCCTGGAGTTGAAAATGTTATAGCAGATACATTATCCAGCTTGGTTACAGAAGACTCCTCGGTTTCTGTTAAGGAGGACGAGGATACGTTAGATTTGGTTTGTGAGATTAACCAGGCAGCAATATCAGAGGAAAAATGGCGGCAAGAGCTAGCAGAAGATTCCACCCTACAAAAGGTAATTTACCTCATCACAACTGGCTGGAAATTTAAACAGCAAGGTGGTGGGCTATGTAAGGATTATTGGCTGGTAAAAGACCAGTTAGCTACCAGGATGGGCTGTTATTTTGAGGTACAAGACTGGTGCCCCCAACCAATTTGAGAAAAGAGCTGTTAGAAATTGCACATGAAGGACACTCAGGGATTTCTAAGACCAAAGAAAGGTTGAGGTCTAACTACTGGTGGCCGGGCTTAGACATCCAAGTTGAACGTGCAGTGACAGAGTGTGTGCAATGTTCTGTTAGTGAAAAGTGCAACAAACCACAAATCCAGCCCATGTTAATGAGGAATCGACCAGAGACGCCGTGGAAAGACATTGCATTAGACATTCTTGGTCCCATACACGGCAGTGGCCATCAATGGTTCATCATGGTTGTTATTAATATGTTTTCACAATGGCTAGAAATGTATTTCTCTAGAGGGGTTGAAACTGCTTCAGTAATACGCTTTCTCAAAGATTTATTTTTGAGGGAAGGCTTACCTGAAATACTACTCACAGATAATGGCGTCCAATTAGATTCCAAAGAGATGGAAGATTTCCTTCAGTTTTGTGGTTTTAAGCACAAAAAATGTGCCTGGTATCAACCAGAGGCCATTGGGATGGTTGAAAGGTTCAATAGAACATTGAAGGAAACCATAGCATTGGCCAAGAATGATAATAAGGATTGGAAGGAGGAAGTTATTAAAAGAGTTGGTATATATAGACTGACACCACACACAACCACCGGGGTATCTCCTTTTGCTTTATTCCGGGGAAGATGTCCTAACTCAATTCTTGATCCTGGTTGGGTAAACCAATTCTTGGAAAATACAATGAAGGGTAAGAAGGGTGCTTATGAGAAAGTAAGAGAACTGTCCAAGGTTAGGAAGAGCAAGATTCAGTTTGAGCGCAATCATGCCGTTAAGGTGACTAAGGTCAAGGTTGAAGATGTAGGGCCTGATTCCAACTTTGGAGGACGGTGTTAAACCGGCCCAAAAGTGGCGGATATACCACCTACCGTATTACGAGTCCATTATATCCTATGGAACTCGTAATACGGTAGGTGGTATATCCGTCGCTTTTGGGACGGTTTAACACCGTCCTCCAAAGTTGGAATCAGGCCCGTAGTCATGAAAACGTGTCCAGGGTTGTCCTTTGCTGGCAGTAAGCTGTCTAAACCGTTGAGAGTTATTAAGATTTTCACTGATGCTGTCAAAACCTGTGATCATCGGATATGGAACCTCAGCAGAGTAGTTCTATATAAAGGAAGTGCTGCACAGGAACATCAATGTAACAATGAGAATGTGGGAGACAACATGGGGACTGACAACTTGGCTAAAGATGGAGACAGGGAAGATGGTAACAAAATGTTACAGAGGAAATCCACCAGGAAGACTCAGAGTCCAGCCTACCTTCAGGATTATGTATAGACTTTCTCCCTCATGCCAATAGTCGTGATGTTGGTACTTGTTATATCCTTTCTTTCACATTGGTTTTGCATGATCTCTTTTTTATTTGCTTTATACATACGTATATATTAGTGTTTTATTATTGTTGTTTTGTGGTAAAGGGGGAGATGTGTTGTGTTCATTCTGGAATGACATTCATTCTGGAATGGGGAATTGAGAATCCTGGGGTGGTGGAAGATGTGGCAGTTGAGGCGAGAGTCGGACTGGAGAAGACACTGCTGTGTGGATGAGTCGTTATTCGTGTAACTACAGCTTACTTACAACTTACTTTAATAAAGGAGCATTTCTAGAGAATACTGGAATTGTGCTTTATAACAATCACATTATAGTATAGATAACATTCTTTCAAGACATTGTAGTAACTGTTAAACTTTATACTCCCAGTGCGACTCACTTCTTGTATATTAAAGGATGCATCTTCCTTCTGCCTGCGTCCCCGTTAATGTGTGTGTCTTTGGAAGTGCACCTCTTGTTATCTCCACCGTGTGGTTCAGTCATTAGTTGTGTGTAAACTTTGATATATGAAAGTCTAATTAGATCTTATAGGTAGTCTATTAATTAACCGGGGCTAATTGTGGTGTCTTGCTCCTGTGGGTCGAGATGTAATAGTGTTTGGGTCATGGCCACCCAGGCTTTCAGTACCACCTCTGCCCTTGCATCCTTCCTGGTTTTTCTCAAATGTGCCTCCTCTGCACCTGCCCATTCAAGTAAATCCTTTTTTGCGGTCTATAGCTGTCGGGGGGTGAGGGTTGATCAACGTATGGCAATGAGTCCTTTGGCCACCACCAAGCCAAAGATCGTATATCGTCTAGTGATTTTTCTTCTGGGGTTGTACGCAGGTGTCCGTGTATGCAGTCTGTAATAGTTAGGAAACATCCCATCCCATCACCAATTTTAGTTGGGCTAAGATCTGTAACCAAAACTCAGATATTTTTGGGCAGTACAAGACCATATGGACATAATTCACCCCTACAGCGCTGCATGTAGTTCAGGAGACAAGTCTAGAGGGGTAAATTCGGCAGAAGCGTTGACGGGAAAGATATGTCATATGGATAAAAGTATACTGGATTTGTTTAAATCTTGCAGATGTGGCCGTCCTACAGACCCCCTTGTGTATTTTCTTCCAGTTTTGGGGAGAAATCTGTTCCATACTATATAGGTGCAACACCTGCTCAATTCTCAATGCGTTTTTGTGTCTTTCAGTTCGAGGAGCACAATATATGTGTGTAATAAATCGTCTTTCCCCCGCCATATCTAAGAGTGTGGTCAAAGTGCAGGTTGGATCCGGTGCTTTAGGGAATGTAAGCCTTAAATTGGCAGGCCCTGGAGGATATTTTGGCATATTGAAGAAATTGTCCCCTTCCTAAGTGGAAGCTTGTTTGTGCCTCCTGGAAGGATACAAAGTGACCCTCAGGCTATAAATCTGCCAACATTATGCAGCCCTCATCCTGCCATTTATCTGTTGTCATCACTTGGGCTATGCACCCGAACTGAGGGGGTATCCATGTATCTAACTCTAAGTCGAAGGGGACTCGTTTCAGGACTGTTCTGACTATTCATTCACAGATCCAACCCATAAAGCTTATTAAATTTGGGAAGTGCTTAGGTATTCCTGCCCCCAGCAACAAGAGTTCACCTAATTGGAGTCCCTCATGCGATCCTTCAAGGAGGCGTCTCTCCAGTTCCATTTCCCTTCTAACCAAGGAGATAGTATGTTGGAGCTGGGCTGCAAAGTAGTACTGCTCCAAATCCTGGACGTCTAATCTCCCCTCAGCCCATTCTTGCTTTAGGGTGGCCAGGCTGACCCGACATCGCTTACTATGCCGTAAGAACTCTATCAAGATTCTGTCCAGCTCGCGGAACACTCCCCTCGGAATTTCAAAGTAGGAGCCTTGCATTACATAGAGACATCTGGGCAAGATGACCATCTTCATGAGTGCCACTTTCCCCATTAGGGACAACCCGAGGGTGTTCTAAAATATTACAGACAATCGCAGTCCCGTCAATACTCTGGCCATATCATTAGTGTATAATAAATCCTGGGTCTGCGTTATGTACAGGCCTAAGTATTTGACCTTATCTAACTCCCACCTAAGTTTGGTTTTGGGGAGCGCTTCACAGGGCTCCCCTGTCAGCAGTTCAAGGGGAAAAGTGTGGATTTCCTCGCATTGACCTGTAGGCCGCACACCTCTCCAAATTTGTCCATAACGTTTAGCAGTAGATGGAGCGATATATCGGGACGTCGCAGGTCGATCGATGCATCATCCGCATATAAGGAGACTATGGCCCTCATTATGACATTGGCGGTAAATGCCGCTTACCTCCACGCTGACGGCCGCCAACTTACCACAGCAGCGGCAGTTATCCGTTCACCATATTATGACACACACACACCAGTCTGACAGAATTCAGCCACATACACAAATCCGCCAGCCCAAAGGTCAAAGCTAAAGTGGTGGTATCAAAACCCACACCGTTACGCCAACAGAACAATGCTCATCACAATATGACCCACGAATCACCAAGGCGGACATTCAATGGCGGTAAACCATTGGCGGTACATCCCGCCGAACTCACAATGGACACCCACAGACAAAACAACACCACATTGGACAATTTTTTTAAACAACACACACCTGACACCCGTACACACACCACACCCACACCACTATAAAATACAGACCCACATTACCCACAACCCTTTACGATTACAAATCGTTGCTACCAGAGAGACATCAAGACCACTGAGACAACTAGAGCCACACACTACTCACACCTATTCACCACTCACGCACTCTACATCACACACCCCAACACATAACCGAACACACCCTCACCAATGCACCTTACATAACACCCATGGCACCACAAAGACACCCGCGTTTCACAGAGGAGGAGCTAAGGGTCATGGTGGAGGAAATTGTCAGGGTAGACCCACAGCTATTTGGAGCACAGGTGCAGCAAATATCAATAGCCAGGAAGATGGAGCTAAGGCGGAGAATCTTGGACAGGGTCAATGCCGTGGGACAGCACCCCAGGACTAGGGATGACATCAGGAAGAGGTGGAACGATCTACGGGGGAAGGTACGTTCCGTAGCAGCAAGACACCAGCTCGCTGTCCAGAGGACTGTCGGTGGACCCCCACCTCCTCCCGCACAACTCACTGCATCGGAGGAGCAAGTCTTGGCAATACTGCATTCTGAGGGCGTGGGCGGAGTCGGGGGAGGACTGGACTCTGGTAAGTCAACTCTCTACTATTATCAACCCCCATACCTGCATGCCATCACATACCCTCACCCTCACTCCCATCACTCCACTCCATCCCACACACTCCACCATCACATCTCACTTATCCCAATGCCAAGCCCTGCATGCTGTACCAATAGCATGGGCATCTGTGACAGCCCTGCATGGACACTCATCACTAAAGCATGCACAGCATAGAGAACTAACAATCCCACCATACACTAACATACAAAAGTGAAAGCTGGCAGGGCAAATCCAACCATAGAGGGGAAGCCAGGGATGTACAATATGTCATACACATAAACCATAACACATCATTTACATCCCCACAGGTACCCCAGCCAATGTCACCGGAGAGAAGGTGCCAGCACTATCCAGTCCCCCAACAGAAGAGGCCCACAGTGATGACAGAAACTCTGGTCTTCAGGATCTGGACAATCTACCTGGCCCATCAGGGACCACTGGACAGCTGGTTACCCAAGTCCAGTCAAAGACCACCACAGAGCCTTCCCAATCAGGAAACAACACCACAGCACCCTCCCAGCGTGCCCACACCTCTTTCCCCAGGACATGTCTACCTCTACAGGGACCTCAGGCCACACCTCGCACACAAGACAATCACGAACTTGGGGTCAGTGTCAGTGGGCACACGGTTCAGGGGACTGAAGTACAGGCCAACAGGGAAACTGGGAGGAGTGCTGTGCGCCAGGGGGAGGACAGGCCCATGGAGCCAACTCTCCAGGAGGCACTCTCAGAGATCCTGGGAGCCTACCAACATTCCCAGGACACAATGGGGCAGATCCTGGACAATGTGCAGGAGAACAGGTGGCTGCAGGAGGGACACTGGACCAGGGAGGACTTGCAGGCCATCAGCAACACCCTGATCTCCATAGCAGGTGTGCTGGCAGACATGGCCAACATTATGAGGGAGGCAGTCTCACACCAGCGGGCCCCTGCCACTAGCTAGACATCTGAACAGCCTTCCACTTCTGCTGCCGCTAGTGGCCAGGAGGCCCCGCCACAGGACTCACAGGCCACCAGCACCTTGCAGAAGGTGAACCACCCCGCAAACGTTCCCTGCGATCCAGACAGAAGCCAGAGGCACATGCCAAGACCCCCACCAGGAAATACGACTCGCCTGATTGTCCCCCTTGTGTCCCACTCAGTCACCCAGTCCACCTTGAACTGCCATTGCTCCCCTTCCTATGTCCCTTTGGACAATGCACCTGTGCTACAAACAGACTGGAACAATGCCATGGATTTTTCTCCATCATCACCCCATCCCATTGCACTTTTCCCCTATATGTTAGCACTTCAATACCCTTTGGAGTATGTCACGAATATCAAATATGGATTTCTTGTAACAGGTACAAACATTGCAAATGAACTGTACATAGAATGAGCATAGATTGATGACCTGTAGTTGGCTGTAGTGATCACACTAGGAGTATTTGTCAAATCACCAACATGAATTGCCAGAGGGAACAGTAAGTGGGCATAGAAGTGGGAAATATCAGCATGCCATTGCCACACAGATTACAACCAAAGTCATTGAAATGTAAAGTTACACTGTCCTACCTGGACGTACTGGCGGATCACAGATTGGAAGTACTGGAAGTACTGACGGATCACAGATGTTCTGTGGTCCCCGTCCTCATCCTCTGCCTCCTCATCCTCACTGTCCACAACAGGGTCCACTGCTGTCACAGGGGCATCTCCAGTCTCCTCCTCCTGCAGAAAATGGATATGGCATCTGAGGTCCAGGTTTTGCAACATGCAGCATGCCTCTACTATCTGGCAGACCTTCTTGGGTGAGTAGCACAGGGATCTTCGGTGTTAGATGGAGGCACCGGAACCTGGCCTTCAGCAGACCAAAGGTTCTCTCAATTATCCTTCTGGTTCGCCCATGTGCCTCATTATAACGTTCTTATGCCCTTGTTCTGGCATTCCTCACAGAGGTCAGCAGCCATGATAGGTTTGGGTAAGCAGAGTCACCTGCAAATATTGAGGGACATCATTTAGCCGCACACTATCCTATATGGCCACACCATACCCATACACCAACATATATTGGGTGGGAACCAGGGCTCACCTATTAGCCACACCCTGTGCCTCTGTAGTTGGCCCATCACATTTGGGATGCTGCTATTCCTCAGGACAAAGGCATCATGAACCGACCCAGGATACATTGCATTGACGTTGGAGATGTACTGATCCGCCAAGCACACCATCTGAACATTCATGGAGTGGAAACTCTTATGATTCCTGAACACCTGTTCATTTTGGCGGGGGGACAAATGCAATATGTGTACCATCAATCGCCCCAATTATGTTGGGGATATGTCCCATTGCATAAAACTCGGCCTTCACTGTGGCCAAATCCTCAACCTGGGGGAAAACAATGTAGCTGCACGTGTTTTATCAGGGCAGATAACACTCTTGTTAGCATGTTTGAGAATATTGGCTGTGTCATTCCTGCTGCCATGCCCACTGTCACTTGGAAAGAACCAGTTGCCAGGAAATGGAGTACAGATAGCACTTGTACAAGAGGGGGATCCCAGTAGCATGACGGATAGCTGAGATCAGGTCAGGTTCCAACTGGGCCACAGCTCTGTGATTGTGGCCCTGTCCAGTCTATAGGTGAGTATAATGTGCCTGTCCTCCAGTGTAGCCAAGTCCACCAGGGGTCTGTACATGGGGTTATGTCTCCATCTCCTATTCATCCGCAGCGGTAAGTATCTAAGGGACACAAGAGTGAGGAGGCTGTCACAAACTGAATATTGGAACCACAACAGTAGTTTGCATTCTGTAAACATGTAATGGGTCAATGTGATTTGTCCAGCATGTGCCTATTTCTCCTGTGATGCAGCATGATTCCATAGGGCTGCCCCCCAATGAAATGGCGTCTGCCTGTCCTGTGTGGAGGGACAGGTGGAAGTGAGGTAATTCCTCTGACGTTGTGCGCCATGGCAGGAGGTGGTTGGGAACCACCGTGCAAATCTTCGTTGGTTAATATTGGGCCCTATGGGTTACAGTGGCCAATGGTGATCTACGCCGGCGGTGACGGTATGCACCGTCGTGGACGTGACCGTCGTTTTCTGTCTGATTCCTCATTTGCTACCTGACCTTCCATAGGAGAGGACCTACACTGCATGTGCCGCTGTGACCTGCCATGGCCTGTGTGACCGGGGAAGAGCCCCAGCCTTCACTTCGGAGGAGTTGGAGAGACTGGTGTATGGGTCCTACCCTAGTACGGACAGCTGTATGGGCCTTCAGACCAACAGGTAGGTACACTGTGGGCACGATGCATGTGCCATGCATGTATGGAGGTGTGTGACGGCTCCGTGTATGGGGGAGGGATGTCCTGCTGGCTGGGTACACATTGGGTACTGGGCTATGTGTGTTCCAATAGTGCTATAAACGGGTATGGTGGGCCATATGTGTAACTGGCTGGACTGTTTGTCTAATGGTGTTTTCCTGTTTGCCTCTGCAGGTCAGCGCCCATCAAAAGAAGGGTATATGACGTGCCATGGCCAAGGACGTGTGGACCCTAGGGGTCTATGGCAGGCAGAGCACCCACTGTAGCAAACAGTGGGAGGACCTGAGACGCTGGGCACGGAAGACGGCAGAGGTCCAGCTGGGTATGGCCTCCCAATGAGGAAGGGGTGCCCTTCAGACCCTGACCCCCTGATGGCCCGCATACTGGTGGTGGCCTATCCGGAGCTGGACTGGCGCTTGAGGGCACCGCCTGTCTGCAGGCAGCTACTGCCGTGGTGACTGTGGTTTCCATCCTGGCGGTCGGTGTGTACTTTGGCTGTCTTTCGGAGATCTTTCCGCCCATGGTCATAATTTGGCAGTAGTTACCGCCGGCCTGTTGGTAGTATTACCGCCACTTTATCACCTACCCCCAGGGTCATAATGAGGGCCTATGTGTTCTCTCAGACCTACCTGAATACCCCACCCTTGTAGGACGTGGCGGAGACTAAACGCCAGGGATTCCATTGCTATTGCAAATAATAGGGGAGACAGAGGACACCCCTGACTTGTACCTCTTTGTAGTATGATTTAGTCCGAAATATAGCGCCCAGTGCAGACCGTGGCTCAGGGCTGAGAATATAATCTAAAAAGGCTAAGGCGTATTTATCCTGCCAGAGCTGTGGGTCAAGGAGCACGTGTGTGAGTCGACGCAAATTACAGAGGGTGTTTCTGAGTGGAATTAATCTCGACTGGTCTTCATGAATAAGGGTTGGGAGGTGTGGAAGCAGTTGCGTTGCTAGGCTGCTTCTTAGAATCTTTATATTGATATTAAGCATTGATATGGGTTGGTAGGAGCTTGTATCTAGACGATCTTTGCCCTGGTTTAGTTATTACTGTAATGGGCGCTTCTGTCATAGATTGGGGAGGTGTCCAGTTCTATATGCTTCATCATAGACCTCTTCGAGTCTCTCTGCCAAGACTCCTGCAAATGTTTTATAAAATTCCAATGGCAAGCCATCACTTTCAGGTGCCCTGGCAGTCCTCAGGGCTCAGATAGCCAACAAGGCTTCTGGTTTACTAATATAGGCTCCAATGTTTTTACAATGTGTTTCTGAAAGTGTTTTAGGGGTAGAGAATGTAAAGACTTTTGCCTATCTGTCTCATCAATATCTGTGTGTTGTTGGGTATATACCCTCAGTAGGTGGTCCAGGAAAATGCTGTTGATGGCCTGTTGGGTGTAGACCTCCCGGCCCCCTTGGTCTCTTATGGATAGTATGGGCCCAAGTGTTTTTTCTGCCTTGATTAGGTGGGCAAACATCCTCCCTGCCTTCTCCCTTTAGGTACGATTGTTTACGAGCCGCTGTTTTATTGTGTTTATCGAGTTGGAGCCAACATTCATTCAGCGTACATTTTAATTGCTCCCATTTCACCCTGAGCTCTGGGGCATCAGGAGGCCCTGACCCCAGCTTCTCCAGCTCCCGTTCTCTCTCTGTTAGCTCCTTTTTAGGCACTCAACACACACCCACCGAGGTAGCCATACAGACCCCTCGGAGGACCTCTTTCATAGCATCCCATTCAGTAGCTCAATTCCCAGTAGTGTGCTTATTCTCCTTGAAATATTGTGTTAATGTTTACTGGACTGTAGCCTGAAATTCGTGGTCGGTTAGAGTTACCGGCTGTAGTCGCCTTAGGGGCACTTCAGGGGGTTGTCTCTGCAGTGTGTAGGTAGCAAGGAGTACGGAGAGGGCTGAGAGATATCTTTCCAGATAATGTATGTGTGTTATGGAATGTGCAGAGGTCGCTGTAATAAAAATATAGTTCAAAAGACTTTAGGTCGTTATTGGAGGGGAGTAGTATGAGTAGGCTTGTGCGTGTGGGTGATGTTGGTGCCATACATCCACCAACCCAAGTGTATGCGTGATCTGGTAGAGGGAGGCAGTCAAACGAGGCTTAATATTAAATTTAGGGGGTGATCTGTCCATATTATCATTGAGTACATAGTTAAAGTCACCCGCCATAATTAATTCGGTGGTAGGTGGGATCTGAGCCGTCTTCATCAACGAACCCAGGAAGTCACCATTACCAGTATTTGGACCATACACATTAACAATGCAAATATGATGTGCATCTAACGATTCGTCAAGTAGGACATTTCTTCCCTGCTCATCGATCAGTGACCTAAAAACTTTAAAGGGAACTCCAGGGCTACCCAAATGAGCACTCCCCTCGTGCATCCTGAATAGGAAGTGGCAAAGATCTGACCACGCCATCTTCTCTGCAGGTATTTAAGACATTGTCCCCAGAGAGGTGTCTCTTGTAAGAGAGCTATAGCCACCCCATAACGTCTCAGGAAGATGTAGACCCTGTTCCTCTTAGTAGGGTTACTATGGCCCCATACATTCCAAGTCAAAATTTTATAATTTGTTCCTAAGCTCGTCATGTGTAAGGTGGCCAGTAGTGTGTCATGTCTTTTATGTGGGGTACCCAAGGAGGCCGAGGGGACACATCTTTTCCCGGTGGGTATGTTCTCCCCAGTGGACAGGAATTTGTGTTATGTAAACCTGTTTTAGGTTTTGGGGTGGGGTTGGGGGGTGGGGCGTTTTTGGTTTTGGGGAGGGGGTGGGGGGTCACAGGGTTTTAGGTTTTGGGGTGGGGTTGGGGGGGTGGGGTGTTTTTGGTTTTGGGGAGGGGGTGGGGGTCAGGGGGTTTTAGGTTTTGGGGTGGGGTTGGGGGGTGGGGCGTTTTTGGTTTTGGGGAGGGGGTGGGGGGTCACGGGGTTTTAGGTTTTGGGGTGGGGTTGGGGGGGTGGGGTGTTTTTGGTTTTGGGGAGGGTGTGGGGGGTCAGGGGGTTTTAGGTTTTGGGGTGGGGTTGGGGGGTGGGGTGAGGAATGTAGGGTGAATGGTGCCTATTACTAATGCTTTTATCAGGAATGCCTTCACAACGAAATATCGTTGTTAAGGCATTCGTGGTAAAATCATTAGTAGTAAGAACGAGGTCGGTGTTCCGACCTCGTTGTTAAGGCAGTCGTTGTTTTTAAAGTCGGTGTTCCGTCGTACAATCAATGAAAACATATGTCACAACGGTAGGAAGGTGGCTATCTTCTAGCATGGTTATCACCATTTTTGCCTGTTTGTCAGTGTTTGTCAGTGTGTTTTTACTGTCTCACTGAGATCCTGCTAGTCAGGTCCCCTGTGCTCATAGTTTGTGGCCTATATGTCAGTGTGTTTTACTGTGTTGTCAGTATACTTGACTGTGTCACTGGAGTTCTACTAACCAGAACTCCAGTGCTTATGCTCTCTCTACTTACCAAATTAGTCACTACAGTTTAGTGACTCCATATTCAAATTCCAATTGGCACACTGGACCCCCCTTATAAGTCCCGAGTATACGGTGCCTAGGTACCCAGGGCATTGGGGTTCCGGGAGATCCTTATGGGCTGCAGGATTTCTTTTGCCACCCATAAGAAGCTCAGACAAACCTTTCTTCAGAACTGCCACTGCAGCCTGAGTGAAATAGTGCCCACACTATTTACAGCCATTTTCATTGCACCGGGTAACTTATAAGTCACACATATATCTAACCTTCGGTTACTGAAGGCTAGGTGCAAAGTTACTGTGTGAGGGCACCCTTGCACTAGCAAAGGTGCCCCCACGTTGTCCAGGACCAAATTCCCGGACTTCGTGAGTGTGGGGACACCATTATAAGCGTGCACTGCATATATGTCAATACATATATGTAGCTTCACAATGGTAACTCCGAATATGACCATGTGAGGTGTCTAAGATTGTGAAAGTGTACCCCAATCCAATTCTGGTATTAGCGGCCCAATTCCATGCACCTTGGGGGCTCCACCATGGACCCCCAGTACTGCCAAACCAGCTCTCTGAGGTTTCCACTGCAGCCCCAGCTGCTGCCACCTCACGGACAGGTGTCTGCCCTTCTGGGGATTGAGCAGCTCAATCCCAGGAAGGCAGAACAATGCATTTCCTTTAGGAGAGGGGTGTTACACCCTCTCCCTTTGGAAATAGGTGTTACAGGCATGAGAAGGGTATCCTCCCAGAGCCTTTGGAAATGCTTTGAAGGGCACAAATGGTGCCCTCCTTGCATAATCCAATCTACACCGGTCCAGGGACCCCCAGTCCCTGATCTGGCACGAAACTCGACAAAGGAAAGGGGAGTGACCTCTCCCATGTCCATCACCACCCCAGGGATGGTGCCCAGAGCCCCTCCAGAGTGTCCCTGGCATGAGCCATCTTGGATTTCAAGGTGGGGGACCCACTAGGAGCATCTGAGTGGCCAGTGCCAGCAGGTGACGTCAAAGAACCCTCCTGATAGGTGCATACCTGGTTAGGTAGCCAATCCCCCTTCTCAGGGCTATTTAGGGTCTCTCTTCTGGGTGTTTCTTCAGATTCGGTTTGCAAGACTCCACCAGGACTCCTCTGCATCCTCTGCTTCAGCTACTGACCGTCGGATCAACTGCAGACTGCTCCAGGACTGCTGTAACTGCAACAAAGTATCCAGGAAGGTTACTATGACTGTGCAACTTCAGCTCCAGCCAGCTACTGCAACAGTTTCCAGGTTGTGCATGCTCTGAGGACTGCCTGTATTCATTCTGCACCAGAAGGACCGAAGGAATCTCCCATGGAGTGACAGAGTCACTTCCTTGCTTCAGCAGGCATCTTTCTGCAACAACAGCTGATACTCTGGGACTCCTCTCCTGTCGACGAGAGTGATCCCTGTCACACAGGTGGTAGACCAAAGTGATCCTGACTGTCCAAAGGTCCAGCTGCCCAGATTTGGTGGAGGTGAGAGCTTGCCTCCTGTTCCAGACTGTACCTCTGTGCACCGCATGTTCTGCAGCTCCTTGGGCTTCTGTCCACTTCTTCTAAAAGTCCTTTGTGCACAGCGTAGTCCAGGTCCCCAGCGTTCTATCCTGCGATGCACAGCTCCCTGAGTTGTTCTCCGGTGGTGTGGGATCCCTTTGTGTAGTGCTGTGACAACCGCATTCTGCAACTCATTTGTCCCCATGTTCTGGGACTCCTGTGGGTGCTGCCTGGTCTTCTGATGGCTCTCTAAAGTACTGAAAGCCCCCTCTGCCTCCTCAGCCCGAGTTGAGGCACCCAGGTCCCTCCTAGGCCCAGGTAGCACCTTTTCCCCCCAACTGCAACATTTTCGTGAGCCAAGGCTTGTTGGCGGAATCCAGCGATGAAAACCAGCCTGCATCCAACAACTCGACGTGGGACATCTCTTGCACCAAGCAGAAACTCACAGCTGTCTTCTTTGGTGCATTTCTGACTTCTCCATCCAACCGCAGAATCCACTTTTGAACATTCATCTGGGTTAGCAGGGGCTCCTGTTCTTCCTGGACTCTTCATCGACTTCTGGACTTGGTCTCCTCTCTCCGCAGGTCTTCAGGTCCAGGAATCCATTGTTGGTTTCTTGCAGTCTTGCTTGGTTTTTGCATAATCCTTTACCACGGCTCCTAGTGTGTTCTGAGGAAACTTGTTGGACTTTACTCCTGCTTTCCTGGGCTCCGGGGTGGGGTAATTTACTTACCTGTTGTGTTTTCTTACACTCCTGACATTCGCATTCCACTATTTTAGGATATGGTTTATGTTGCCCCTAGGCTCATTGCAACCTATTGTGTTTTTCACTGTTTGCACTATTCTATGACTGTTTACTTACCTGATTTTGGTTACTAGTGTATATATTGTGTATAATACTTACCTCCAGTAGGAGTATTGCCTCTACAATATTGTTGGCCTTGTGTCATTAAAATAAAGTACCTTTATTTTTGGTAACACTGAGTATTGTCTTTTATTGTGTATTAGTACTGTGAGACTATAGTGGTATTGCAAGAGCTTTACATGTCTCCTAATTCAGCCTTGGCTGCTCTGCTACAGTTACCCCTAGACAGCCTCGGCTGCTAGACATTGCCTACATTTCAGGTGGATCACTGGTCCTGGTATAAGGTGTAAGTACCCCTGGTACCCACTACAAACCAGGCCAGGTTCTCACAACAACCCCTAAACAGCCCAGGGAATGGCAACTCCTGCCCCTTGCCCCAGTCCCCCCCACCCACAGGCAGTGGCCGCATAGCCCTCCCGATATACCTGTTACCAAGAGGGTCAGAAACCCCGCCTCACGTATCCCACCAAGAACTTAAAACTTAACTATACAGTATTAGAACTTGTGGTATTGCAAAATCTGTCCAGGACCCCTGGTGACCCTTCATTACAAGCCCACCCGGGGCTCAACAATTCTGGGGTACCCTGGTCCTGAACCATCCAGAAAATTATGAATATCATTCCCTTGCTGCATCTCAGGAATATGTTATGCACCAAATGTCCAAACCAGGTAGAATGACCAAAAAAACAATTTAACCATACCGAAGGAGTGAGGTAAACATGAGGCACTGTCTCCTCTAAGATGACAACCATGTTTCTAATCTAAGTGGGAATAGATGAGCCCCGTATGCACAGGGAGTCCAGTAGTTAGAAGGCCCAACCATCTTTCACACTGTCAGATGGGCGAGCACTCCAAGGTTTGAGTGTCTGCGAGATGAGTCAAGGGGAGGAAGAGGCTGGGGGTTGATTGCAGATCATTCTCTGTGCCAAGTGTTGCGTCTTCTGCCATGTTTACATTGTTGACGCCAGTCGGTGCCGGAGCTCGATTTCCTCCTTTAGAAGTCTGAGAACTGCGGGAAGGTCGTTGTATCTTTCCTCTCTCAGGTTCCCACCAACCAGGAGTATGCTCCCCCTGCGAGAGGCCTTGGGCTTCCATCCAGTCGAACGGAGTCTCAAAGAATTGTACCAACTTTTCATGTTGTATCCTCAGTTTAGCTAGAAAAAGGAGACTGTATTTGATATTGTTGTCTGTCTGCTTCCTTTTGACCCCTAAGAAGTCTGTCCGGAGCTACTGCACTTTTCTTGTGTAGTCTGGAAATATAAGTATAGGTGTACCCTCATAGTTAGGGGAGCCTCGAGATCTCACATGCGGAAGGATTAAGTCCCAATCCCTATAATTAAATAGGTGTGCTATAATTGCATGCGTGGCACGCCAGGTTTCGGGCCAGGCCCAGGGCTCTATGTGCTCCCTCCACATGAAGAATTTAGAGAGACTCACAGGCTGCAGGACTGTAGTAAACCAGTCTTCGAGGAAAAGTTCCATGGATGGTCCCTCCCCCATTCCGGAAACCCCACCAGTCGGAGGTTGTTATGGTGTGATCGGCCTTCGGTGTCTTCCAGTCTCTCCGAGTTTTGGATAGCTACTTTATTGAGTTCTGCCACCATTGTTTGTAACTTTTTAACCGTGGCTTGTGGCGTAGTTACTTCTACCTCATTGTTCGTAACCCTCTCCACCACTTTCCGAAGGTCAAGGCGGAAATGGTTTATGTCCACTGCCATAGTGACCATTTTGGTTTGAAGGGCCTCTCATGTCCCTTCGATTGCCTCAAGTATGTCAGCCATGTCTTCTGAGGGCTGGGTTGGGGGGTTCAGCCCCTCTGCGGCGCCCAGGGTTAATGTACTGCACAATCTTGTTTGTTTGGGCTCCTTTGTTCGTTTTATCTCTGCCCATGTTAGCGCAGCTCGGCCCACAGGTATTATCTTCAACCGGAGTGTCACAGCGTTTATTATTGTTACTTTCGTTGCACTTTGCTAGTTGCTAAGAGGGTTGCAATCATTGCCCTGGCTGTGGACCATTGTCCCCCATTGTTGTGCACAGGCCCCGGAGGACCCTCAATCCGATTGTAGAGTATTATAAGGGAAATGGGGCTTTGGTTGTCTCCCCTGCGAAAGATTCAGCATCACAGTGCAGGGAATATGTGTTTCTAGTCGTGCAGTAGGTTCTACCCTGGAGGTGGAGGGGCTTCTCTATCCCCCTCTCTCCATTATCTGAAGCACTGTCCCAATTTTATGTGAGCTTCGGTTGATGGCAATCTTCACTCACTTTCCCTCCGTCTTCGGAATGTAGACAGGGTTCTGCTGTGTGGTCCCGCCTTGTGCCTTCTCCCGTAAATTTCTGTAGGATCAGGGCCTCGGAGACTTCGATGGTTGCTCCGGGCCCTGTCTCCGCAGGTACGCCACCTTGGTCTATTGTTTCACCTCCATTTAGGCCCTAGAAGGCCCACAGGCTGCCATTGTGCGATTTCCGTCCTTACAAAGCCTTTCAGCAGCCCCGGCTCCTCTCCTCCTCCAGTCGCTGTGGCCGGTTACTGCTGTGCTACATGTAGGGCGGGCATCTCGGTGTTCCTCTGATTTATGTGGGGACACTGCTTCTTCTTCTCCACCGCCTCCAACTTCCTCCTCCGTTGCGTATTGGCCCGTCCGATCACCATCTGCCCGAAGACTCCATCTTCTAATCAAGGGGCGGAGGTGGGGGAGAACAACCCCGTGCCGAGGTAGGGTGGTGGCATGCCCACGTCTTCCATTGTATTTTTGTGGTTTTAGGGGCTGAGGGCTGCAGGATAATGCTGGAGTTTGTAGCTTGGGTCAGGAGCTTTCACAGGACACATTTAGGCGGCCATCTTGTTAAGCCCCACCTCCATGAATCATATTTTACAAGTTAATACATTTTAATATATAATTAAAAATGTGTTGTAAAATGCAATTTTTTTTCCTTTTTTCCACATTTATTTGAGGAGAAAATCCTCCCAAACCCCACTTGCAGGTTCACTACCATGGACATCATTTAGGGGTCACTAGGGGCTGCAGCTGGTTTGCCCCTTGCGACCCCTTGCCTCAGGGGGGCAAGATCAGTGTCTGAAATAGAGCTGCAGTTCTTCCTAATGGATGTTCTTTGGGGCGCAATTCTCCCTGTTTTCTATCAAGTTTTTATTAAACAGTGAAGAAAATTATATTTTTCACTATTATTGTGCGCGGCTTCTCCGGCGAAGGAGCGTCAACCCGCTGGCAGCAGCTGAAAAATCAAACAATATTTCATTTTCCTTTTATTTTTCAGCTGCTAGCTCAGCCTACATGTACAGGGAGGGGCGGGGCTGTGCCATGGGAAGGGTGAGAGGAGAAGGGGTGTGGAGTGCGTGTTTACAGATGAGAGTGTGTAAGTATATATGGAAGTGTATGTGAAAGTGAAGGTCAAAGCGCGTGTGGTGTCACGTCTGCTACCCCATGTATTTTGGTGAACTGACTCCTATGGTCACTACGCACCGTATGGGGACTGGTCTGACAAAATTTGCCAGGACTGCTTTGAGTTCCCAGCCGTCCCTGCTTGACTAGCTACAAAGCTGTGAAAGACTTCTATTCAAAACAATTTGTATCTGCCACAAAACCTTGGCCAATACAGGCATCGCCTTTATGACTGCGATATTCCTCATACATCGGAGGAAGAACTCTTACATATTCTTTCATAAAGCTTGACTTGTCGCAGATTAAACGTGGCAAAACAGGAGGTTGTTTTTACCCTATTTGGATTTAAAATCTGGGAATTGTTTCCCAAACCTGGTCAGAAATCTTCCTAATCGCGCTCCCGTAACAACTTTAAAGCATGTTTATTCATTCGTGCGTTCAGCTAATTTTTCCAGCACACAGGACAGAAGTTTTTACTAACCATTTTGATAGCTGCCTTTGACGAATCTGTCCATTAGGATGTTCAGTTCAGTAAAACAAATAGAAGAGTTCAGAAGTGTACAAACCGTTTTCTCTGATACATGAAACATTTAAATTATGATTGAAGAATCCGCAATGATTGTATTGTTTATCATCTTGCAGTGTTTCATGAATAGCATGTGTCATCTCCTGTACAACTTTGGAAACGCTGCAAGGAATATGTAATTTTGGAGGCATTCATCTGATAAAGCACCCAGCTGGATATGTTTAATGTAACATTATGATTCTGCTAGCGATAAAAACAACAAAAGGCAGTATTTACTGACACTTTCTACAACTCTCTATGATTTCGTTCAACCATTCGCTGCTGTTGAATATTCCATTTTCATAGAGTTTGTCTTTATGCTGGTGAATAGGTATGCAAATGAAAGATTTTTTTTAATAACCAGCTGTTCTTATGGAGTTCTGCCGCTGTTTTACATGGCAAGCAATTCTACTACAATTGGAATCAAATTTGAAAATATGTATTCCAAATACCGGAGCCCAACAACTATTTACTAAAGTATTTGAGATTTATTCAAAGGTTGGAAGGTATCTCACAAAATTCTTCAAATATTAAAACCACTACTTAAGTTTAAATTTTTCCCTTTCAAACATGTATAATGATGAGTCCACTAGGAGACAATTAAGTGTGACAGACAAGATAGAGTTTGGCAAATATCTGGTCAACTAATTTTCAATTCCTAAAAGCAAGAGTAACTAACATTTTACTGTAATCAAACATTTCAGCAGGCCAACATTTAGTATGCATTGCACGCTTAGACGTCGTGATTAAAGTAAATGGTTGAGATGATCAAATAAATCTCAAGAGCAAAATGTGAGCAAAACCAAAAGTGGGACGTCATTCCAATGTAACAGAATGATACCAGTCTGTGTCCAATTATCCATGTCCACTATGATATTGTTGGATCATAGGTATTACAAAGATATTAATGGATTAACACCTTTGCTTATATTTCCTCCTGTCCTTTAAATTCCAATGTTAATAACATCATTTAGAGGGGGTGGGGCGTCTGTAATAAATCAGTGGCTGCACCATTCCACCATCCTCATGATCCCTTTTTCAGAGGTGGGGGGACTGCTTTGTTTTAAAAGATGGGGCCTCAGCTGGCTTTGCTTTCAGAAATGTTTAGCCAGTGGCCCATCCACTTCAGGGCCAATAGCATCTCCGCTTTGGAAGACAAGAAATATTTAAGCCAGGCCTATCTATGCTCCACATGCTGAGAGAATACTCCGAGTGCTTCAAGGCCATTGGTATAACGTTTTTAAGAAACAGACCCTAGTTTGGGGCCTTTCTTCTTAAAAACTAAAATGATGCCAATTGGTCCACCATGACTCGCGGCCCACTAGCCAATACATTTTTGGCAAAAGTGCTCCTGTCACTATGATGTGGGGAACAGTTTAGCAAGAAAAAGTCCCATCATAGTTGCTTTGATCACATAATGCAACTGGTGGGCCGTCATAGGGCTGATGGAGGTGTCACCTCAATTACCCAGCAGTTGGTGAGTTGGGTGAACCACCCAGCAGGCTTTAAATGAGCCTCAAAGTGATTAACTCAATTTTGAAAGGACACGTCATACTGAAAGAATTAGTCAACCAGGTCCTGCAGTGGACAAAGTGGCTGGAAAAATTCACTGAATAAATCTTCACTGCAAATGCAATTCAGCACAATGAGATTCCTTATGAGACTGAAGTAAAAGGGGAAGTGCTTGCTGTGCCGAATCACGAGCAGATATAGCAGGGCAGTCATCTCTCCTAAACCTGCACTCAAGTGTATTTTCTCTGTTTTTGTCTGATCCCCAGGTAAGACTTATTAGCTGGGAATACACATCTATTATATGTAAGACAGACTCTTCCAAGTTAAAGCTTGGCTAAAATGTATTCATTTAAAGAGCTGACACAGATGTGAAAATGTGTGCAATTGTAAAAGATGAGTCACATAAATTGAATAAAGTTTATCACTATTTCACAATATATATATATATTGTTTTAGTGTAACCAGTGGTGGACCCCACAAATCTCAAAGGGGGAGAAAGGGGATAGGGAGTGGAAGGGGGAAAAAAATACCTATCCTCTTGCTGCAGGCCGCCTCGCACCTCTTCTCACTTCACAGCACAGGCTCCCCATGCAATCCTGGTGCTGCTCTCATGCTACACTTAGCATGAGAGCAGTGCCAGGACTGGTCAGAACTGCTTGGTCTGCCACTCAGACAGTGCATTGGAGTCTGTGCTGTTCCTCCAACCCGGCTGTGCAACACAGACAGGTTGGAGAAATCTAAGTTTGCATGTCAGTTTGGCCGACGTAAGACAGTCAGACAAACTAACGTGCACTTAAGTGCACTCCACTCCTCCTCCTCCCTGCCATGACCTAGTCCCATCCCTCCCTGCACGCGCTGGCTGAGCCAGGAGCTGAAAAATAAAGCAATTATAAAATATCATTTTATTTTTCAGCTGCTGGCTCTTAGCCAGTGGGGCGATGCTCCTTTGCCACTGCGGAGGAGATGCCACTGGGTGTAACCTCCTCCTAGACCGGATGTATGAAAGTAAAGATGCCCAAATTAAGCGTGAGACATTGATCCCAGGTATAACTTATAGGGGAACTATGTAATAAATAAATAAGCATCCTAACTGCAGTAATAGCATCAACCAAATTGTTAAGACTACCACTGTATACAGACTGCCAACATGCTCAGCTTATTTATTTGATGATTTGCAGTCCTTTACAGATAGTAAATCTATTGCTTCAAACAAAAGATCCTCGTTGGAGGCTTCAGTCTCCAGTATGAAGACTCCCCTCGAGCCAGAATTTCATTTAAGTCCTTAATGGACTAGACCATATTGGATGTCATAACTTAAATGGAGATCTAATACAAGACAAGGGTTGCAAACTCCATATGATCTGTCTTTGTAACAACTCATCGACACCCCCAGAACCTCACCACAAGCATGGACTTGTCACTATTTCATTCTTATCATAAACCATTTATCCTTATATCCACCAAAACATCAATACAAACCAATTAACCAATGGCTCCAAATTTTCAAGAAATTAGATCCTCCACAGTTCACAGCATTCATTTAAAACCTCCCAAATCGTCTGCATCTCCTAAAATAAAAGAAAATGTCAACAAAAATGCTTTATGACTATGGGGTCTTAGGAATCTGTCTCTATAGTGCATTAAAATGAAGTACACCGTGCAGAGAGTCCAGTGGATCCCCAAAGCTTTGCAGAGGCAGAAAAAGATAGGTCTAATGCTCTATTTGTTGTGGTGTGGGCAAGCAGTTAGGCTTATCAAGGAGTCATGTTAAGCATTTGTAGTACTCACAGAGGCAAAAAGTGAGACACACACTCAAAGAATAAATCTGAGACCAAATTAGAAAAATACATTTTTCTTTTATATATGCTTTGAACTAAAGAACTTTGTTATAAGGTAAGCAGTTTTTAAATTAAAAATACTTTTCAGTTTCAAAAATCGACACAATGCAGTTTTCAGAGTCTTCAATGTTAACCTAAGGGAGGAGCACAAGAGTGCAGTTTTGCAGGTAAGTACTCGACTTACAAATCCAGTCTTCGGGGTTTCAGGTCAACACTAGACAAGGTTCAAATGAGTACCAAGAGTGCACCCACAGCAACACAGGGGCGACTGGGTGCAGAGGTCAAATTCAGGATTGGGTGCCCAATGTTAACCAATGGAGTCTGGGGTGAATGAAGATCCGCTGCTTACAGGTGAGTAAAGCGGTGCCAGGGGTCAATCTCCTGGGGTTAAGGTAAGCACAAGGGGAGCCACAAGGCAGTACCAAACTTACCGCCTCAGGGCATGGAGGTGGCCGGGTGCAGAGTGCCAACACAGCGTCAAGCGCCCAATGTTAACCAGTGGGGGAGATTGGTTTTGGAAAAAGGCTGCAGACTCGGGTCAGGAGGCTGGACAAAAAAAACCACAGCTGCTAATGTAAGTTCTGATGTTGAAGGACTCAGAGACACCATCGGTCCAGCTCCCAAAGGTCCAGAAGCTCCAGATGCACAGGTGTCCTTTGACCTCAGAAACCAGCGTACCGGGTTGTCGTGGTCAGGGGGAGTCTTCAGATGGAGACCGCCGGCTTCAGGACAGGCAGGCAGGAGTCAACCCACGGTGGACTCAGGCTCAGAACTGCTGGGGAACCTTCACAGGACCAGTGGGCCACTCGGACTTGGGCCATGGGTGTCGGGTGCAGTGTGGGTCCAGATGCGATTTTGCAGTAATTCAGGGCAGAGTTTTTTTTCTTTAAAGTTGGTTTCTTCTTGAACAGGTCCACGGTTCTCGGGAGATCTTGATCTTTATTGAAGGTAGACAGTCCGCCCAAGGCTCTGGAGGTCACTGGGCTGCAGGACAGGTCATCTTTTGGTGCAGGATCGGCAAGGGCTGCAGACAGGTCAGTAAGGCTGGGGCCAAGTCAGTTGGTGTCTGCAGTCTTCTCTGCTGATGTGTCTCTGTAGTGTCTGGCTCTTCTTAGGTCGTCAGGAATCTGAGTTCTAAGGTTCAGGGGTGCCACATAAATGCTGAATTTACTGGCGTTATAGGGGTGCCAGGTGGTAGCTAATGGGCTACTCACTTTTAGGGTGACTACACACTTCTTAGGACCACTTCCTTTGGGAAGTGGGCATAGACCTAACCCTATTGGTTTAATTCCTTCCACACAAGGTGGAGGAATTTGAAAGGTAGTGTCCACTTCAGCTCGTCCACCTTAGGGGTGGGACTGGCATGAAGTGGGCACTCCTCCTAATCTGCCTAATTCTCCCGCTAGACCTGCCACCAAAAGTGGGGTCAGGAATGGGGGTCAGCCTTCTCTACCATTTGTAGAGGTCTGGGTCGATTTCAAAGAAGGAAAGGCCTTTGAAGTGCCCCACCCTGGAATGTCCATCCTGCCTGCACGAGGTGCTATCACCTCCGCCCAGATCAGGTCTTTGTTCTGAGCCCTCAAGTGCGTTGGCTCTCACCTCAAGGGGGCCAGACACTGTCTAAGGTGGCTGCACTGGTTTGCACCACTCCGTGACTGTTGGAAAGTTATCTTTTTGTCCTGCTCACCCCAATGTTTGTGGTTGACTGGTGCTGATGGTAACTGACTCTGACTGCGCCCTGGGCTCTGTTAGCCAGACACAGGCCAGTGCTATGTTAAATCACACACATTTACTAGAGTAATCTAGGTATCATGGTACACTTCCAATTGGCCTGACAGATCCTGTAAGTCCCTAGTACAAAACAGGGCAAGGGGGTGCCAACTATAAAACCCTAGTATAATAAGACATTGAAGTAGAGGCCCAGCAGAATTGCTGCACTTTGCATGTTGGCACTGCTGGGGGGTTTCTGTAATTTTCTAATGTAACCTGACTCTGCAGACTGCATTTAAATGGAATGGTGCCCCAATTCCACTTTGGTGCTATGGACACTCAAAAAAGTGATAATCTACCTTATTTTCATATATTAGGAATCCCCAGGGCCTCCCATAGTTGTCCCAGGTGTGGGGGGGTCATGTAACAATAATCAGGGTTCCTATAAAGATGTTTTATAAACCCTGGTGAGGGAACAAACTGCTCATTTCCTTTTTCCCCCCATTGTGGATACCGGGCTGCATAGGCTAACATTGCAATACTATATTGTATTGTAAATATAGGAGTGAAAAGCATAAGCAAGTCATTCCAGGACTTCAAAGATTTGTTTTGATAAATCCAGCAATTTACCATTGGTGAATTTATCATAACTTGTACATAAAATAAGTTATGAGGTTTTTCTTTCTGTAAGCCAAAATCCAGCCTTCTGAAGGTCCCCTCCGATTGGCAAGTGCTAACAAGATTAGCAGAGCTGCTTGATTAACTGATAAGTGGCTATCCACCGGAGAAGCTATCTGGTGAAGAGCAGCTCTGGGGCTACACAGGAATGCAAGATCAGGGGGAGGGGTAATAAAACATACAGCCTCAAAGGAGAGCAGGACAGGCAGGGAATGCCAGATCACCTATCCCCCACCTTCTTGACCCCTCAGCCAGATACCAGGCTTAACCCCTTTGCTGCCAGGCCTTTTCCCCCTCAGGTGCCAGACCTTGTTTTGGCTATTTGGGGCAGGGTGCGCTTAGGCCCTCATAACATTTTGTCCACATAAGCTTTTTCCAACATCCTCGGGATTCTAGATGTACCCAGACTTTGTGGGTTTCCCTGAAGGAGACCAAGAAATTAGCCAAAATACAGTGAAAATTTCATTTTGTTTTAAAAAAATGGGAAAAAAGACTGCAGAAGAAGGCTTGTGGTTTTTTCCCTGAAATTGGCATCAACAAGGGGTTTGCAGTGCTAAAATTACCAGCTTCACGGCTTTCAGGAACAGGCAGACTTGAATCAGAAAACCCAATTTTTCAACACAATTTTGGCATTTTACTGGGACATACCCCATTTTTACGATTTTTTGTGCTTTCAGCCTCCTTCCAGTCAGTGACAGAAATGGGTGTAAAACCAATGCTGGATCCCAGAAACCTAAACATTTCTGAAAAGTAGACAACATTCTGAATTCAGCAATCGGTAATTTGTGTAGATCCTACAAGGGTTTCCTACAGAAAATAACACTGCAATAAAAAAAAAAATGAAATTGAGGTAAAAAAACTGCAATTTTTCTCTACGTTTTACTCTGTAACTTTTTCCTGCAATGTCAGATTTTTTAAAGCAATATACGGTTATGTCTGCTGGAGTCTTCTGGTTGCGGGAATATATAGGGCTTGTAGGTTCATCAAGAACCCTAGGTACCCAGAACCAATAAATGAGCTGCACCTTGCAGTGGGTTTTCATTCTACACCCGGTATACAGCAATTCATTTGCTGAAATATAAAGAGTGAAAAATAGGTATCAAGAAAACCTTTGCATTTCCAAAATGGGCACACAATATGGTGTTGAGGAGCAGTGGTTATTTGCACATCTCTGAATTCTGGGGTGCCCATGCTAGCATGTGAATTACAGAGCATTTCCAAATAGACGTCTTTTTTACTCACTGTCTCATATTTGGAAGGAAAAAATGTAGAGACAGGCAAGGGGTAATAACACTTGTTTTGCTATTCTATGTTCCCCCAAGGCTTCCGATAAAAATGGTACCTCACTTGTGTGGGTAGGCCTAGCGCCCGCAACAGGAAATGCCCCAAAACACAACGTGGACACATCACATTTTCCCAAAGAAAACAAAGGTGTTTTTTGCAAAGTGCCTACCTGTGGATTTTGGCCTCTAGCTAAGCCGGCACCTAGGGAAACCTACCAAACCTGTGCATTTTTGAAAACTAGAGACCTAGGGTAATCTAAGACGGGGTGACTTGTGGGGCTCTCACCAGGTTATTTTACCCAGAATCCTTTGCAAACTTCAAAATTTGGCGAAAAAAACACTTTTTCCTCACATTCGGTGACAGAAAGTTCTGGAATCTGAGAGGAGCCACAAATTTCCTTCCACCCAGCATTCCCCCAAGTCTCCCGATGAAAATGATATCTCACTTGTGTGGGTAGACCTAGTGCCCACGACAGGAAATGCCCCAAAACACAACGTGGACATATCAAATTTTTCCACAGAAAACAGAGGTGTTTTTTGCAAAGTGCCTATCTGTGGATTTTGGCCTCTAACTCAGCCAGCAACGAAACCTGCGCAGTTTTGAAAACTAGAGACCTAGGGTAATCTAAGACGGGGTGACTTGTGGGGCTCTCACCAGGTTATGTTACCCAGAATCCTTTGCAAACGTCACAATTTGGCTAAAAAAACACTTTTTCCTCACATTCGGTGACAGAAAGTTCTGGAATCTGAGAGGAGCCACAAATTTCCTTCCACCCAGCATTCCCCCAAGTCTCCCGATGAAAATGATATCTCACTTGTGTGGGTAGGCCTAGTGCCCACAACAGGAAATGCCCCAAAACACAACGTGGACATATCACATTTTTCCACAGAAAACAGAGGTGTTTTTTGCAAAGTGCCTACCTGTGGATTTTGGCCTCTTACTTAGCCAGCAACGAAACCTGTGCATTTTTTAAAACTAGAGACATAGGTGAATCCAAGATGGGGTGACTTGTGGGGCTCTCACCAGGTTCTGTTATCCAGAATCCTTTGCAAACCTCAAAATTTGGCTAAAAAAACACTTTTTCCTCACATTTCGGTGACAGAAAGTTCTGGAATCTGAGAGGAGCCACATATTTCCTTCCACTCAGCAATCCCCCAAGTCTCCCGATGAAAATGATATCTCACTTATGGGGGTAGGCCTAGTGCCCGCGACAGGAAATGCCCCAAAACACAACGTGGACATATCACATTTTTCCACAGAAAACAGAGGTGTTTTTTGCAAAGTGCCTACCTGTGGATTTTGGCCTCTAACTCAGCCGGCAACGAAACCTGTGCATTTTTTAAAACTAGAGACCTAGGTGAATCTAAGACGGGGTGACTTGTGGGGCTCTCACCAGGTTCTGTTATCCAGAATCCTTTGCAAACCTCAAAATTTGGCTAAAAAACACTTTTTCCTCACATTTCGGTGACAGAAAGTTCTGGAATCTGAGAGGAGCCACAAATTTCCTTCCACCCAGCAATCCCCCAGGTCTCCTGATCAAAATGGTACCTCACTTGTGTGGGTAGGCCTAGTGCCCGCGACAGGAAATGCCCCAAAACACAAAGTGGACACATCACATTTTCTCAAAGAAAACAGAGGTGTTTTTTGCAAAGTGCCTACCTGTGGATTTTGCCCTCTAGCTCAGCCGGCATCTAGGGAAACCTACCAAACCTGTGCTTTTTTTAAAACTAGAGACCTATGGGAATCCAAGACGAGGTGACTTGTGAGCTCTCACCAGGTTCTGTTACCCAGAATCCTTTGCAAACCTCAAAATTTGGCTAAAAAAACACTTTTTCCTCACATTTCGGTGACAGAAAGTTCTGGAATCTGAGAGGAGCCACAAATTTCCTTCCACCCAACGTTCGCCCCCCCTAGTCTCCCGATAAAAATGGTACCTCACTTGTGTGGGTAGGCCTTGTGCTCGCAAAAGGAAATGTCCCAAAACACTATCTGGACAAATCAAAATTATCAAATAGAAAACTACCTGTTTTTGCGGGGGGCACCTGCGTTTTTGGTCCTGGGCTCAGCAGCCATCTAGGGAAACCTACCAAACCCAGACATTTCTGAAAACTAGACACCAGAGGGAGTCAAGTGAGGTGTGACTTGCGTGGTTCCCCCAATGTTTTCTTACCCAGAATTCTCAGCAAACCTCAAATTTAGCAAAGAAATTACATTTTTCCCACATTTCTGTGTGGGATCACCGCACCGGGACAAATGTCCTACCACTCAACGTTCCTCTCAGTCTGCCGGTAAAAATGATACCTCACTTGTGTAGGTGGGCCAAGTGTTTGTGACAGGGAAGAGACAAAAACACGTCGAAATTGAGGGGGAACCAAAGTGGGTCCAAAAGGACATTTTTAGGCTGACAGGTGCAGCAGAAATTTTATCAGTATAGATGAGAGAATACTGGGTGGTAGGAATTTTGTGGATTCCTGCAGATTCCGGAAGGTTCCATCACAAAAATGTGGGAAAAATGTGTGCTTTCCAGCAAAATTGCAGGATTGCAGATCATTGTGGGTAAGGAAATGGTGCGGGTGCATGTGAAGCACGCCACCCTGGAATCAACTGGATGTTTAGTTTTCAGATGTGTCTAGGTCTTGTGAATTTTTCTACATGGCAGCGTCCCAAAGAAATGTGCAGCCCTCACCATTCTAAGTGGGACGATTTTGAGAGTTACCAAGCTCTCATGGCCCAAATGTAAACCAAAAATAATCAAATCTCCTCTTGCTTGCCATGCGATAAGATGTTTTGGTGTGCGGGGAGAGCTGAAAGACTGCTAGCCCCTTCAGTTCGGGTGGGTGCATAACCAGGCCCATATTGGTTGGTAGCCACCACCCCACTATTTTCTTTTATTTATTTTTTTATTCCCTGGCATCTAGTAGACTTTTTGTCCCCTGAGGGTGTGGATCGGGGGTAATTGCCCAATCTGCCCATTGTTGGGCAGAACAACTTTGGCCCCATTTATTTGGGGTGGGGGTATGGCCATACTACCAACCTCTTATTTTGAAAAAAAAATCTTCCTTGGTCTCTGGTGGGCTTTCTGCCCCCCTTGGGGCAGATGGGCCTTCCAAAAATAGGCCAATCTGCCCCCATGGGGGGCAGTTATGGCCAACAGTAATGTGCCCCCATGGGGCACGACCCTTGCCCAAGGGGCTGCCTCCAAACAAAACACACACAGACACACACACCAATCCATGGTGTCTAGAGGTTTCTGCCCCCTTTGGGGGCAGATTGGCCAACAAAAATAGGCCGATCTGCCCCCAAGGGGGGCAGAAATGGCCTAAATATAATTTGCCCACCAGGGGAGTGACCCTTGTCTAAGGGGTTGCTCCCCATACATAAAAACATAAAGTAAATAAAAAAATATATGTATCTCTGGTGTCTAGAGGTTTCTGCCTCTCCGGGGGGGGCAGATCCACCTAATTATATTAGGCCGATCTGCCTCCAGGGGGGGCAGAAAAGGCCTAAAAATATTTTGCCCCCCCCCGGAGTGGCCCTTGCCAAAGGGCCCCCCCCCTTTATTCGTTAGTATAAAAAAAAAGATCCATGGTGTCTTGTGGTTTCTGCGCCCCCTGGGGTCAGATCGGCCTAATTATATTAGGCTGATCTGCCCCCAGGGGGGCAGAAATGGCCTAGAAATAATTTGGCCCCATGGGAGCAACACTTGCCTAAAGGGTCGCGACCCAAACATAAAAAAATAAAAGTGAACAAAAAAAAAATCCATGGTGTCTAGTGGTTTTCTGCCTCCAATGCAGGCAGATCGGCCTAATACTTTTAGGCCGATCTGCCCCCAGGGGGGGCAGAATGGCCTAAAAATAATTTGCCCCCCTGGGGAGTGGCCCTTGCTCAAGGGGTCGCTCCCCAAACATAAAAATAAAAAACAAGAAATTAAACTATCCCTGGTGTCTAGTGGATTTCTGCCCCTGGGGGGCAGAAATGGCCTAGAAATAATTTGCCCCTCGAGAAGCGGCCCTTGCCCAAGGGACCGCTCCCCTTATTTGAAATAAGAAAAAAAAAATCCCTGGTGTCTAGTGGGCATTTCTGCTGCCCAATCGCGATGCAGAATGCTCAGAGAGACATGAAAAGAGAGGAAAGTCCTTTCCTCTCCTTTCATGCCTCTCTGCCCCCTCAACGTGATCGGAGGAGAAATGCTTTTGCATTTCTCCTTCTATTGGGTGCTGGAAGCTGAGCGGGGGGGAAGGCCTCTGATGATATCATCAGATGCCACAGGAGGGTGGGGAGGGGCGGGGTGGAAGGGGATTACCCTTCCATCTCTGCCCAAGGGGAGGGGGGTGGTTGGCCATCTGGGGGAGCGCTAGAAGGAGACCAGCTTGTCCTGGGTGTCCAAGCGGTTAAGGGAGGAATTTGCAGATGTTAGGAGGAGGAGAGCTATGGAAATGAGCCACACTGGGGGTTGGTTTAGTCAGCTGTGACTACTCTGTTAAAATTTCAGCTATCATGGATTTTGGAAGAATGGTACTTTCTGGGACAGGAATATGTCACACTTTGGAGGAAGTGGTCATGCATCTGCATCAGGAGCTGGGAATAAATATGTGAGAGGTGCATAGCCACTCAGATCTGCTGCTTGAAACTACAAGAGGAAGAAGGACTGCCGTACTGGAATCTGGATCTGCACCCTTGGCCTGCACTTCTGAGTGAACTGTGCCTGCTGCACCATCTGATACTACATCCCTCGGGGTGGGACCGTGCTTCAAGAAGGACTCAGAAGTGGACTCCCTGCAGCTACAGGTTAACAGAGCTTCACTTGCATCATATCCAGTAAGAATCCCGAGCCTAGAGTGCATCCAGCGGACGTTTAAGGATTTAGCCAGTTGCATTATGGGAATTGTGGTCCAACTTTCCAAGGGCCATCCAGGAGATTCCACACCCTTGGATTTGTGTTTTAGACTCGTTGAACCTGCAAGGAGGACTTCAGGAAACACCTCTTGAAGTTTGGAGAGGTTTGAAGAATTTTGGTACAGTTGGCGCTTTGTGTTTCTAAGCACTAGAAAATGTTTATTCTTTTAAAATTCATATCTCTTTTTCCATACATTGGATTTTTGTTCTTTTGGTGTCTATTTACTCATAGAAATATAACCTATTTTTATAAATTGGTGTGGGATTTGTATTGTGTTTTGTGTCTCACTTATTTACTGTATTGGCGTTTTTGAATGCTTTACACTCTTGTCTCCTAAGTTAGGCCTGCCTGCTCCAAGATGTGAGCAAGGGGCTAATTTACTGAGACCTTTACTGAACCTATATTTAGTTAGTGGCCTTATTGCCCAGGGTAGGTTCATTCTTACCACCACCAATAACCCACTTTCCAACAGTGACCATGCTAGGGGTTCGTAGGCTTTCATGGGCTCCTCTGAAGTGCCCTTTGTGTGCATGTATTAATAAATCCATCACTGGATTCAGTGAGGGTTTATTAATATGAGATGCTTGATACCAAACATCCCTATCTTCAATGAAGCCATCATGTAGCTGGGAAACTCATAATGACCAGTATCTAGCACATGTACTTACTATGTCCGAAAATCGACAAAGACAAAACAGGGGCATAGCTGCTCATGCAGCTGTGACCACGCATGTAATTTAATGCACTCTGTCTTAGGGCTGTAAATGTATATATTGCATGCAGTATTAGGGGACATGGCACACAGGCTGTGGGCCATGTCATATTTTCATTTTATCGCTGCACCAAGACACACAGTCTGCAATGGCAGCTCTGTGTGTAGTTGGTGAGAGGGTCCTTGAGGGTGGCACAATCTGTGTTGCAGCCCTCAGGGGCCTACTTTAGTGCCGGATACCCTAGGTATCAAGGGTACCCTTACTAGGGACTTACACTGGCAACTAAAGGGTTTGTCAATTGGCAGTTTTGGGGAAAGAGATATGGCACTGGGGACCTGTTTAGCAGGAACCCAGTGTACTTTCAGTTGAAATTGCATTAGAAACCAGGCAAAAAGGGTGGGGTAGCTATGTCACAAGAGGCACTTTCCTACATCACAGCCCCCCTCCAGATGTAAGAGGAAGAAGCTAACCCTTCCCAGGGAAGTCTTCTTCAAAAGTGGAATAACCTGGAAAGCCCATCTGCATTGGCATGGCCAGTCCCAGGTCTGTGGTCCACTGTAAAGTCCATTCCTTGTGGGGAGATGGACCACCTTAACAGTTAGTAGTTTTCACCCTTCATTTTCATTAGCCATCTGAGAGGCCTATGGTCAGTTTGAACAAGGAAGTGAGAGCCAAACAAGTATGGCCCCAGGTTCTTTAAGCACAAGACCCCAGTGAAGGCTTCCCTCTCACTGGCACTCCAACGCTGCTCTTGGGGAGTTAACCTGCTGCTAATGAAAAAAACAGGTTGGCCATGGCCATCATCATTGATCTGGGACAGGACTGCTCCTATCCCATGTTCAGAAGCATCTGTCTGCACAATAAACTGCTTAGAATAATCTGGAGCTTTTAGAACAGGCGCAGAGCACACTGCTTCTTTCAGAGTGTCAAAGACATTTTGACAGCTGATTGTCCAGTTTACCATTTTGGGCATCTTTTTGGATGTGAGTTCTGGGAGGGGTGCCACAATGGTGCTATAGCCCTTCACAAATCTTCTGTAATACCTGGTCAAGCCAATGAATGCCCGGACTTGGGTCTAGGTTATTGGAGCTTTCCAGTCCAGAATAGTCTGGATCTTGGGTTAGAGTGTTTGAACTTGGCCTCCACCAATAAGATGACCCAAGTCAGCCTGACCATGCCCTATCTGGCACTTGCTTGCCTTGATAGTGAGACCTGCCTTTTTCAGAGCCTCAAGAACCTTTCTGAGGTAGATCGGGTGATCCTGCCAGGTAGAGCTGAAGACAGCAATATCATCAATATAAGCTGCACTAAAATCTTCTAATCCAGCCAGTAATGTATTCACCAACCTCTGGAAAGGGGCAGGGGCATTCTTCAGACCAAAGGGCATAACAGTGGCCTGATAATGCCTATCAGGAGTGGAGCATGCTGACTTTCCATTTGCCCTTGGAATCAGGCCTATCTGCCAGTACCCTGATGTGGGATCAAAGGTACTCAAATATTTGGCTGCTCCCACTCTTTCAATGAGTTCATCTGCACTTGGAATTGGGTGGGCATCCGTCTTGGTCACTGTATTAAGACCCATAGGGTACACACAGAACTTCATCTCTTTCTTTCTGCCCAGGGAATAAAGTTTGGGGACTAGCATAACTGGGCTTGCCCAGGAGCTCTCTGAGTGCTTGATGACTCCCAATTCCAACATCCTGCTGACCTCAGCCTTGATGTTCTCCTTGATTGGTCAGATTGTCTGTATATTTTGTTCTTGGCAGGCAAGCTGTCTCCAGTGTCCACGTCATGTGTACACCCAGTGGTTCTATCAGGTGTCAAGGAGAAGAGTTCAGCAAACTGATGTAAGTCTTGCTTAGAATCAGCCTGCTGTTGGTCAGAGAGGGTGTCTGAAAAAACAACTCCTTCAACTGAATCATCCTTGGAATTGCTGGAGAGGAGATGAGGGAGAGGCTCACTGTCAATTTCCTGTCTCTCATCTGTGATCATGAGAATGGTCACTTTAGCTCTGTCATGGTAGAATTTCAGGCGGTTAACATGGATCACCCTCCTGGGGTTCCTGGGATCCCTGAAACTGTCAAAATCCACCAGATAGGTTACTTCCCCTTTTCTCTCTAGGTTGGGTCCACTCCACTCGTCTTGGAGGGTTCTAGGAGCCACAGGATCCAACATCCATAACTTCTGCCTTGGTTGATAAACAACTAATGCAGCTTTTTGGTCAAACCAGAGCTTCTGAAGCTCCTGGCTGGCCTCAAGATTTTTGTTTGCTATTTCCATGTACTTAGCCACTCTGGAACGAAGGCCAGGCACCTAATCCACTATGTCTTGCTCAGGATCTCTGAGCGGTCTCTCCCATCCCTCCTTCTCAAGACAAAGTGCCCCCCTAACAGGATGCCCAAACAAAAGTTCAAGCGGGGAAAACCCTACTCCCTTCTGTGGCACCTCCCTGTAGACAAAAAGCAGGTGAAAGAAAGTGGTACATCCCATCTCCTTCTGAGTTTTTCAGGGAGCCCACCAATCATGCCTTTGAGGGTCTTTGTCAACATCAGGACAGTGCGCGCTAGAGGGCGACGTAATGCAAAAAGCCAATCCTTATGTAATGTAATAATTCATGCATTATGTGTTAATGCAGTATGTTAACCTTTTGCATTGCAGAGATTCATCTTAAAACGTCATTAATGCTGTTTGCAATGTATTGCTCATTTTCAAGACTTTGCTGCAGGATTACAGGGTGTGGTTAGGGTGTGATCCCTATTCTGAGCCTTTCTAGAATCCTTTCCTGCAGTCTGGCTGGGTGTGGCATGTGGGCGGGGCCTGGGTCTATTTAAGGGGCCCAGCCCAACTCCACGTGCCCACTATTCAGAGGTCCTGGTGCAGAGCAGCAGCATTTTCCTGAGCTCCTGTTCTGGAGGACTACCTAGGATTTCCAGGCCCTGTCCTCATTTCCTTGGTGATCTTCAAGCAGGGCAGTAAGGCGGAGGTCGGGTTAGGCACCGACTCCGTTTTCAGAAATACTCAAGTTTTAGGCCTTTTGGTTAAATTGCGTGTGCAATGGTTTTCTTGGCATTTAACTCTTGCAGTTCAGATCGGCAGAGTGCGCGATCGTATCCTGGCATTTAAACCTTGATGGTTGAATCACAGCAGTGGGCACGATTCATTCTTGGCATTTAACTCTTGCAGCTCAGATCGGCAGAGTGCGCGATCGTATCTTGGCATTTAAACCTTAATGGTTGAATCGGCAGCAGTGTGCGCGATTCACTCTTGACAATTAACCCTTGCAGCTCAGATCGGCAGAGTGCGCAATCGTATCTTGGAATTTAAACCTTGATGGTTGAATCAGCAGCAGTGTGCACGATTCATTCTTGGCAATTAACCCTTGCAGCTCAGATCGGCAGAGTGCGCGATCGGATCTTGGCATTTAAACCTTGATGGTTGAATCTGCAGCAGTGTGCGCAATTCATTCTTGGCAATTAACCCTTGCAGCTTGGATCGTCAGAGTGCGCGATCGTATCTTGGCATTTAAACCTTGATGGTTGAATCGGCAACAGTGTGCGCAATTCATTCTTGGCAATTAACCCTTGCAGCTCAGATCGGCAGAGTGCACAATCGTATCTTGCCATTGAAACCTTGATGGTGAAATCGGCAGCAGTGTGCACAATTCATTCTTGGCAATTAAACCTTGCAGCCCAGATCGTCAGAGTGCACAATCGTATCTTGACATTTAAATCCTGATGGTTGAATCAGTAGCAGATTGCGTGATTCATTCTTGGCATTTAACCCTTGTGTTTCAGATCAGCAGAGTGCGCAATCATTTCTAGGCATTAAAATCTTGATGCACAGTTTGATATTAAAGTGTATAATAATTTCTAAGCAATTGAATCCTGAAAGTTAAGACAGAGTGTGTCCTTGCAGTATCATTCATGAGTCTATCGCAGTTTATTCCTGAAAATTAATGTGTTCATTGGTTACTGTTATTATGTAGTTGCTATTCCAAGAGATTTTATTCTACAAAACGCTCATATGGAAGTTTGTATTATCCTTTATTTTCCAGGTACCCAGAGCTAATAAGGTCATGATATAGGAAAGCTCCTGATCATTCATGTTATCAATATATAAATATTAGGAACAAAGCTTATGAAAGTCAATGTGAATAATCTTGCTATTGTGTTCTTAACATTTGCTTCCACAGGTCTCCTTCCCCGCTGTTCCCAACCTAAAACCCCATCCTCCACTTGGCCATTCTTTAACTCTGTGCTATAATAGCTAGTAGAGTTTGGAGCTGCCAAGAGGTGGACATATTGGGAACAGGCGCAAACCCTGAGGATCCGGACTCCCTGACAGTCTTGTTAAATCTCTCAATAAGACTGTGAATGATATGGGGCTGTTAAGTTATAGGTCACACCACAGTCTGCCCACATATGCTTCTGGCAGCCAGACATGAAGTTGGTACTTCTGTCTGACACCACCTATTTAGGAAAGCCCACTCTGGTAAAGATAGCAATGAGGGCCCTAGCTACTGCAAGAGAAGTAGTGGCCTGAAGGGGAATTGCCTCAGGGTACCTAATGGCATGATCCACTTTCACTATTATATATCTGTTCTCTGATGCTGTTTGAAGGTCAAGGGGACCAACAATGTCAGTCCCTACCAATAGGTCCCATGGGTACCACTAACATCACCTTTTTCTTGTGAAGTAGCCTGCTGCCTCAGGCCTTCAAGAGTGGGACAGGATTGCTGTCCCTGGCTCAGATCTTCCCTAGAGGGTCCCTCGGCTCCTAGAAGCCCTGCCGTGTAAGGCCCAAGCTCCTGAGGCTTAGTTCCCTCTGGGGCTATAGGGCCTTCTCCCTGAGGAAAGAGATCCTGCTCTGTGATCTGTGGTGAAGCTGGTCCCCCCGGTCTTCTTGCCTTTTCTCTTGGTAGACTGGGCCGCTAGTCCAGGCTCCAGCTCTACCTTTTCACCCTGTGCTGTGCTCTGTGCTCTGGTTTTGAGGTACACCCACCCAGGGATGCCCAGCATAGCTGCATGGGTCTTTCTTTCTACCGTAGACCAGGCTGAGGACTCCACATCATTCCCCAACAGACATTGGACAGCTATAGCAGGTGATACCACCACCTTCTTTTGGCCAGTAACCTCTCCCCATTTTAAGGACACAATTGCTATGAAATGGGCCTTATCCTGATTGTCAGCACTGAGGTCAGTATATGTCTCTCCAGGAAGATATTGGTCAGAGGACACCAGTTGCTCAGTCACCATGGTGACACTGGCACCAGCGTCTCTCAGTGCTTCAACTTGAAACCCATTTATATGAGTCTGCTGTCTGTATTTCTCCAGACTACTGGGCCAGACTGCCAGGGCAGCTACATCTACCCCACTCTCTGAGACTGAAGTTGCCTCAGTAGGCTCACTGACATGGTCAGAGCATACTTGGAATCCCATCTGGAGACTTACCCCTGAAGGTACTGCATGTGCACTAGAGGCATTCATTTTGTTAGGACAGTTAAGATCTCCAGTTAGGTGCCCATTGATTTTACAAGTGTGGCACCAAGCCATTGTGGATTTCCATTTTTCCCCTTGTACTCACCTGTGGGCTGGGTAGAATCTCAGGGCTGTAATGATATCTGTATTTAACCACTGACACCATCTTGCGCTTAGCTTAGCCACTAGCACACCATCACATTGGCAGCCATCAGTTACAGACTCCATCTTGTGCTTAACTTAGCACCGCCGCCACGTTAAAGGTGCCAGTATTTTTCCGTGCACAACATATTATGCAGTGTGTTTTTCGCTCATGTTTTTACTCTATGTGCCTGCGTGTTCTTTCTCATCCAAGGCATAACATGGGGGAGTCAGAGAGATAAGGATGTGCTAGAATTATGTTTATAGTACGCAAGGAATGGTTTGGTTTTGAAGAAGCACCTTGGGATCTTGGCCAGTTCCAACATGTTCCATTCAAAACTGACCTGACGTAGCCAGCATTTTTGAACAACAACTTACGGAGTTGGAGGAGTTTTCTAGAATTCTCCTCTCTGGCTCATTTAAGGTATATAGGAGACCAAAACCAGATTGATCATGGAGTGAATCAGATCTCTTGCAGGATCAGGACGCTGATGCCTGTCATCTTTCCTGTGAGAGTAGATGGTCTCTCTTCACGGTCGAACCGGGGTTTGGCCGCCTGTTGCTGGAGAAGAGATGAAGCAAATTCAACTGTGCCCCATGGTGATGCATTTTTCATTCTTATTATCTGCTTTGCATGGGCATGAATATATGTGTACACACACACACACACATATATGTATATATATATATTTATATATATATATGCTGTTTACAGATTGAAGTAGAAAATTCTTCGTACATATTTTCAATTCATTGCTGCGAACATTTTTAATCATGCACTTTCAGTTGTACTGACCTTTCTCTATGAGCCTTGCAGAGTGATATAAATGTATTTCTCGGACTAGGATTTGCATTGCAGTAATTCTTTTCAGTGTGTGTGTCTGTGTGTGTGTGTTTCATCTTGGTCCGTAGTGAAGCAAAACAGGTGCCCACCCTCCTGTGTAGGTTTTTGGGGACCTTTAGAAGACTCTTTGTTTTTGTCCTTCTTTTGGTTACCCTCTTTCCTTTGTGGTACTTTTTGGCCTCTTTCCTGTGGTTCCCCCCACAACAGTGGAAGTTTTGGCCACCCTTGTTTTGACCCAGAGGTCAGCCATCTTCCCCAATTCTTGAGGAGAAGGTGGACCTAGGTCTGCCAGGTACTGGTGCAACTGTTACAAAAAAATTACTCTTTCATTACTAAGTTATACAGCCCTTCGTAATCATGCACATAGTTACCTCCTAACTAGTCACCTAGTGTTCTCACTGAGAAGTCCACAAATTAAACCCAGGACTGACTCTGGGTTTTTTGAGTCACCCTGAATTTGATTCTGTACTCCTCAGGAGTCTACCCCCATCTCTCAACCAGGGTAGCCTTCATGAGATCATATAAGGTTGCATCTGACTCATTCAGTGTAAAGAGTCTATCCCTACACTTTCCTGAGAACAGTTCCCAAAGGAGAGTTCCACAGTGCTCTTTTGTAGTCTTCTGGAAACACAGGCCCTCTCATAGGCTGTGGACCATTTGATGATATCAAACCCCCTACTCATATTTGGGGGCAATATCTTTGGGGATTTTAGGATCAAAGTGTTCTACTCTTTCCATAGTTAGAATATTGCTGCCACCATTCATGGGTGCTAACCCCATGTCTTTTCTTTCCCTCCCTGTATCTAGGATCCTGTCCTCCAGGGCAATTCTCCTAGCCAGTTGCTCTATAAGTATCTTCCATTCAGAGAGTCTGTCTGTGGATTTGGGAGAACTTGTACCCTCATCTCTAGAATGGTGTGTCCTGGACCCTCTGGGTGCAGGTTCTACCCTTTCAATTTGAGGGGGATCTGGATCCACTTCTTCTTCACTTTCTTGAGTTATGGGATCAGTGGCCTCCTCAGAGGTATTGGCCAGATCACACTCTGTCAGAAACACTTGGAGTTGTGCACTGGTAGGGTGTGAACCTGTTTTGATCTGATTTGATTTACAGATGGCCCTCAGATCTTTGTGTGAAAGCTGAAGGTAAGGGGTGAGGCTGAGCGCCACAACCCTGACCACTGAGAAACTCATTATTTTACTAAAGTTGGGACATTTTTGTGTAAGAAAAAGAAAATCCTAACACAGGTTTTGCAGTCCTAATCTACAATAAGTTTTTTAAACAGTTTTTAAACACTGTTAAGCTACAGGGACCTAACCAGGGCCCTAACAATTCCTTTTAGGAATTTGGCAAAATGCCCAATCCAAAAAATCCAATCAAACTTAAGGCAAGTTTTGGATTTCTTTGTGTATTCACCTATTGACCAAGTGTTACCAGCAAATGAAAAGCCACAGACCCCACCGCTGTTCTGCCAACTGAAGATTCACTGGACTCTCTGCACAGTGTGCTTCTTTTTAGTACACTATAGAGAGAGACAGCTTCCTACAGGGGTCATTTAGAGTTTTGCACACATGGAGCATGGCCATTGATAGATCTGTTATGCACCTTCCCTGCCAAAATCACAGTTTCTGCATTCTATTTTGAGTTGGGGAAGCACAGGGTTTACATTGGCAGTGCACCAGCATGGTCTGCTGGTGTAATCCCTTGATCTGGTGGCCCGTCTGCCCCTCCAAGGCCAAGGTAAAGTGATGTTCACCCACTGTCTTTACAGTAGGGCTACCATCACTTGTTTTCCCTACCTGGGGCTGAATGTGAGGCATGGTGGCCGTGGGTAGAAAAAACTACCAATGGCACCCATGGGCAGGGAGAAAACTCACTGAGTATCTGGGCCATTGCTTTTTTTCCTGAAAATAAACTCATGTTGTGGAAGTTTGCAGAAAACAAAAACATTTGTTGTGTGGCTGCTTAAAACACAGCACTCACAACAGAGTCAATAGAGTTTAATGGCTTTATTAGGACCAGAGAACCTCACCTTCATGGCGGGGATTTCTAATTATTGCTAGCAGGCTTTTGCCAAGGCAGCAGAGGCCAGAGCCAGGTTTTAAATGAGGGTTTACATGAGCACATACGTCCAATATTTACTATACAGATCAATAACCTAACCCGAAATTAGACAATCATATCAAAGCAACAGAGCAAAACTACTTTTTTATCACGAAAATGGAATCTGTAAAAAGAAAGGCAATGCTCTGGAAAATCTCCTTCCATTGAACCTGGAAAATGATCAACATATTGATTGACATTTTGAGACAGGTCACTATAATTGTTTTAAGTGGGTCATCCCCAAAAACTGTATATGTAAAATGAGCAAGTACAGAATTGTGCTGCCAGAGTATTCACCAAACAATATTTCTATGCCATGTCACCTTCTAATATAGGGTATACAGTAGTAGCTTGTGAGTAGAATCATATTCAAACATATTTAAATCAAACACCAAGAGATTTATTTGGAGCGCGGGTTGGAGCCCACCAGTCTACCATTTCAACAGAGACTGACGGTCTCCATTCCCCTGGTAGAAGACCACATCACATATTTTAAGAGCCCTGACTGGCATATTGGGATTCTGTGCCTTAAGTGGAACCACAGATGCTGTGGCTTCGCTGAACCCACTAATCCTTTGATGAGTGTCATTTGTGATGTGTCACCTCAACAAAGTAGTTTCTAATGCAAGCTGCAGCAGCAGGCTTTTGTTTTCAAAAAACTAAAAAAGCACAAGTCTGAAGGCACAAGGGGTTTTCTCCTTGGGTTATGTGGGCCATTGTGTGTTTTACCTGCCTGTAACTGCCAAACCTTGCTGTAATCTTCACTGTGATATCTAGTGATGGTCAACGTGCCCTTAAAAAGGCAGAGTGACAGTCACTATGGCTTGACAGCCCTGTGACAAAAAGGGCATCATGTTAAGGGTTTATGCCAGCTGAGGCTCCACATGTGTAAACCCAACACTTCCTCCAAGCCTATATACAGCAGTGCTCCCACCCTGCCAAATTCTAAATAACTCCCTAAGCCTTTTGGAGTCCACCACTACATTCCTTTGGGTCTACTACAACCCAGGTTATTTGCCCAAGCTGCATTTACGACTGTCAATAGAGCTGCTCAGTAACCTACCTTGGAGTAACCCTCTGCAATGGCTTATTGTGGGATCTTGAGCAACTTCAAACTATTCAAGAAGAATAGCAAACTATTGTGCTTTAGAAATTGTATAGCTGGTAACTTACTCCACAAACCCTCTAATTAATTTTTAGCAAGATATTTCTGGCATTGTGAGTTTCCTACCTTATGATCCTATTCAGCAAGTGTTCCTTTTCCTTCCTCTTCCTCAACTATTCCACCTTGACATTTGAGCACTCTACAGCAGTCTTTTGTGGGAAAGTACTATTTAAAACTACATACAGTGAAGAATAATAAGCTGAAGGCATTTGTTGTGAGCCATGCTCCCAATAAAGAGGTGGAAGTAGGTCCAAGGGCCCGAGGACCTTGTATATATTCAAAAGGTCATATTTAGTGGCTTAGCATGGCCCAAGTAGGTCATAGCGGGAGCATCCATCACAGAAAGTGCTTAAAGGTTGAGGGCTGTATTTATACTGTTTGACAGCAGAGGGCAGCAAAATCTAGTGTTTTCTGGTTTCTACAGAAAAACATAAATTTACCTTTGGTGGTGTTTGATCGGTTACAATCGGGTTTAGCTGAAAACCAGAAATCCTAACTATAACACTTAGGATGGTGTGAGAAAAATGAAAAAGAGAAGAGGCAGACAAACAAGCTACTACAAAACAACACTGATAGATTTCATTCTTAATGCATTTACTCTCGTTTAAGTACATAAATGTAGAATTAGAATCAGGTTTACCGTGTGATTAATTAAAAATGTTACAATTCTTATAAACCGAATTAGTCAAACACATACAGCCAAGTGCTAAAAAAATATTTTTAGGTAGAGCAGGCCATTGGCAATTATATAAACTACAATAAATACATGTATTAAATATTGGCTTGCCACAGTAGAAACAAGGAATCACCATTATCAAAATGCCCTACTGGAGTCTTTCCAGAAGTACTTTCAGCTTTAATATTGCACATAAGGAAGAAACTTAAGAAGATTGGCCTACCAATTCCCTTTTTATAATCAGCTTAAAAGATAACTTTGAAGGAGGTTACAATTTAAATTCATGAGGAGGATTACAGGTTTTATTTTTTATATATTTGTTTGAATATGGTGTACGTTGCTAATGATTAAAAACCACAAGAACAATACTGTAGTGAGCAGTCATCTCCAGATGGCTGGAGTTAAAAAGTTGCACTTTGAATAAAATAAACTCTCTACGGCCCTGTCTGAGTAGGACTGACCTAGAAAGGTCTGCTTTCCACATGTTAATTAAGGGAGAGATATAAGTGTAACAAGGTGCATCCATGATAGTATGGGTAACAAGGGATTCCCACCTAAATGTAGGTACAGGCAAGCCTTAAAGTGAGAGGCCATGGCACGCCGGCAGCCGCTCTAGCTTGCTTGTACATCAGCTATACACAGTCTGTAGATAACAAGCCAATATACATGTCTGCTCATCAGTGAACTGGGGGCTATTGGAAATTAAGTGAAGCTCCAGCAAACTATCACTAATCTCCCAGTTCCAAAAGTACACTCTGAAAATGAACACTACATGATGAGACCAGTTGGTGCAATTGCTGACTGGTGTTAAATTGTGTATTCACAATGTATTGCAGAAGTAGTATAGACTTGATCAGGCTATATTACAAGTTAGATGTAATCCTACCCACCTCCTAGGCTAAATCACAGAGGTCCTTGGCTTTCAATTGGTTCATAGACAGGTGAGGTACCATCACAGTTGAAGATAGGGGCAGCAAAACAACTTTTGGAAATACTACCAAAACCAAACCTCTTGGGTGATAGTGAATATGGGACCAGCGAACAACCTGACAATAAAAACACGAAACAGAGAGCTGGCGCTCGACTGTTGAAGGATACACAGAGCCATTGAGCCCCATAGAGTAACTTGCTTGTCTGTAAATTCAGGGGGGTTTCTGGATATGAGTCACTGGCTGTACTGTTAGCCTGCAGAGTCCAGATGAATATTATTGCTGGAAGAAAAATCCTTCATGGGAAAGGAAACAATCAAATAGTCCAGAAGAAATAAATGATCCAACCACAAAATAAAATATAAAATAGTTTTTAGGGGTAAGTTCCTTCTCAGACTCTCCTTCCATGGTTGAATGGCCAATCTCCCCACCCACTGGTTCTTTGTTGCCAGTCCGCAAGGAATCTGAACTCAGAGTGGAAAAAGAACGAATGGTTTTACAGTCTCCCTAAAGTTAAATCTGCAAAAAGGCTGGAGTTCAAAATCATAATGAACTGAAATCAGTGGCGGCCATCCCAAATCTCAAGAGGAGGTGAAGGGGTGGAGTGGGGTAATAAGGAAAAAAAAATACCTGCTGTCCTGTTGCTGCTTGCCGCCTTGCTCCACTTCCTACTTCTGAATGTGTCCCAGCCATCCCTGGGACACCAGCACAGTCTCCCCCCACACAATCCTGGTGCTGCTCTCATGCTATATATAGCATGAGCGCTGTGCCAGGATTTTTTCTGAGCGACTTGGTCTGCCACTCAGACAGTGCATTGGAGTCTGTGCTGTTTCTCCAACCTGGCAGTGGCCCAGCCCCTCCCCTCCCTGCACACGCTGGCTGAGCCAGCAGTTGAAAAATAAAACAATAATAAAATATTGTTTTATTTTTTAGCTGCTGGCTCTTTGCCAGTAGGACGACGCTCCTACACCATTGCGGAGGAGCTGCCTCTGACTGAAATACCATCTGAGTTTGCAAAGCTGATTAGAAGTTGTCAGGAATCCCAGGGCTTGCACTCCCCAGAGTGGCACGTATCAGGAAAGTGCTCTCACTTGACCCAAAGTCCACAGCTTAGGCTTACTATAGGCTGGCTTTTGAAATTGTGCCAGATGGGCCACTGGTGGCTGTGGGGTTGAAGGCAGGTGCTAACACAGAAGATTTAATGAAAATTACTAATTAATCTTCGTGTATTTGAGTGTTGGATTTGCCTAGAAAATGTATTAACTTAGAGAAAATAATGCACGTATTTGAAAGTGTGACCATGTGAGTGGCCACCATTGTTCACAAAGTGTACTTATTAATGGCTTATGATTATGAAATGGTGAGTTTATGTTTGATTAATGTAGTAATATGTCATATAAAGGGTTATGAATTATGTATTAGCTGTATTAATTGTAGGCCTTAACTTAGCAGAGGTCTTGGCCTAGTTGCACGGCCTCATGTCAAGCTGTATTCTTAGGCATTTAATGAAAATTGTGATTTTCCACTGTGCTGACCTAATGTGCTCATAGCTAAAAGTCTTTCTCATGAAAACTGATTGCTAGAAGATGCTGTTCTTTCTAATGCAACATTGTAAATGTAAAGTGTGTAAGACTGACTTTCCCAGGAGAGTACAATGAAGACACTGACTGGGGTATAAGCTGCAACAATGACGAGCCGGATGGATGAGACCAGTACGGAAGGGGCCAATCATCGATATGTGAACCGTGAACCAGTAGAAATGTAGATTTTAAGTTTTAGTTTTATTGGACAAAGTGTGAACATGCAATCCCTTGACCAATAGGGGCTTGGGAAGTAGTTTTAGGAAATCTAACTTAGCCAATCTGCACAGAGAGAAGACAGCCCCTTCTTGTTCACTTTCCGCCTTGAGAAGATTTGTGGTTAACTTTATTGCTTAAAGACTTTGCTTATTCTGAACTTTGATGCTGAATCCTGATGCCTCGCTGACCAAACTGATGTCCTGATGACGAGGACTGTCACAGCTTGCTGATCCAAACTGAGGATAGGTATGTTGACTGTGATACTGTTTGCTATGTCTATTTGCTTTTGTTTCCAGGTACCAACCGCGCTGTTTTGATAGAGCCATAGATAGATGTTTTTCCAAATTTGTGTTGACTAAAACTGTTTAGCATGAAGCCCCAACATGCTATTCTAATCTGGTGTTAGTTAGGATCCTCACTAATGAAATTCAATATATGGAGTAACCTGTAATGGCTTTTCTTTGTTGAATCTAAATGTATGTAATATCATTTGCACAGTTATTCTTGCTATTAGTTTGCACTGCAACATTAGAATGTATAGTAGCTCAAGCTTTGATTAGATTGCGATTCTTTCGTCGCTTTGGTCAGCCAGTGTTGTTTCTGTATAGTTATCAATTGATTTTGAGATTATGTTACGTGACATTAGCATTGTTAATATAGGGAAATAAATATTCTAACTTTTACATAAAGGTGTGGTTATTCATGAATGTAAGGTCATGGTGTGGGGCAATTACTGACTCCAATTGATTACTAATTATTGATGACTAATTATTGATTATTGATTTGCATGTGCGGGATATATGGTCGGAACATCTTAAGCACACACTTGTAAGTTTACTCATTAAGGTCAGACACACCAAAACGGCAGGCCACAGGAGCATGTGGGCTATCATTTCCGGGGTAAGAAAGAAACAGTAAGAACAGAGTGATGAACTTCTGAGTCAGTTGGAACAGGGGAAGATTTAAGCACCAGTTACAGCCTTACACTTCACCTGGCAACACTGTTGATGGGTTCGCTACTCAAATACAATTACTTTGCTGACACATTTTTCATTTTAGCCTTCATGGCTCCCCTTACCTTGGCATACTAGGAAAGTTTAGGTTCCATTGTCTTCCTGACCTCCTGCTCTCTTATCCTTCATATGAGGCCTCCAAACTACTGTTGACAGCCTGCATGTCACAAGAATGGAGTTTCACCTCTGACTCTGTAAGTTCAGAGCCTGGTAATAGGTCTGATTCATGATCGAATGATAAGGAAAGGAACAGGATTAACATCCGAATTCAGTGGTCTGCACTCAGCTTAAATTCTAACAGACGTATCACCGTGCAGGCAGAGGAGGAGGCAGCATCTACTCAGATCCCATCCAGCACTGTGACAGTAAACTGAGAAAATGAGGAGCAACCCAGCAAGATCATCCCCTCACCAACGTCCCACCAGCTCGTAAACCATTCAGAAGATTTCTTATTAACCATCATTTGTCAAGTCAATTCATGAGGTTGAAAGAAACTTGTCATGTATGGATGCCATGCTCCATACAGAAAGATCCTACTCAGTGCTTAATTTGTAAATAAAAATGTGCCGGTGCGCAAAGCTCCCCTCTGAAACATGCAGCTAGGGCCGGCTTTAGGGTACTATGACTGCTGCGGCCACAGCAAGTGCTGACTGGATGGGGGGGGGGGGGGGGGGGGGGTGCTGTGTTTAGCAACAACATACGAAACTTGCAAATTAAAAGCACCTGCTGAAAAGTTCCTTGTGATTCCAGTCTTCAGGAAGCAATTAAAATGTCAAGATAACTCTGATTAATTCTTTTGCTTGCGAGAGAGAGAACGGAGTTTTGTCCAGTGGCAGTTTTGACTCGATATAAAGTAGCGCAGAAGGTTAGTATGCCTGCTGTAAAGAACAGAACTATGTTTTATGCTGATAGCTGAGTGGATTAGTAAAGACAGCCTTTACCAGCACTCTAAAACAAATTAAATGTCTATGAGACGGGCTATGGCAAGATGAGGGGTACTTTTGCCTGGTGGCAGTGAGGGGATCCAAGGAGGTGGTCAAGGGGTGGTGACCGTCAAAAAAGGTTGCTGCACGGGGCACCACCAGCATTAAAGCCGGCCCTGCACACAGCTGCTGCAATGAAATGTGTGAGTACAGAATACTGAAGCAGCATAATGCAAAAAACATCCCTGGCCTCTTTAATCCATTCACGGCCATGCCCTTCCCCTTCCTCTCACTCCTGAAGCTTTCTGCTTTCTCTCTTTGTGACACTTTTCCATCTTTCTCTTCCTCCGTTTTTCCTATATGAGTCCTTTGCTCAAAGGAAATGCCTGACGCAGAAAAATAGGTGCTGACCCCCCAAAATAAGTGTCAGTGCCCCTCACGGCAACCACCGGCTCAAATTAAGCACTGATCCTACTAGCTCCCTTGACTATAATGATTATGTGACTCACGCACCTGAATTCAATCCGCTCCAGTTAATTTCACCAGTTTAGACTTAGAAGTTAAACCAATGACATTGCAGGCACAGATTCTGAAAATGTTTTATGAGTTCCTGATGTTTTCATTGGCAAAAAAAACCTCCACCAGTTTCCTTAGATTTAGGGCCAGGCCCTAGTGCCGCCTTGAGCCACACTAGTGTAATTGTTTTGCCGCTAATGTGGCGTTAGGTTGGCAAAAAACGCTGTGCTATATTTACAAAGTGGTGCAATGCACGCATTGCACCACTTTGTAAACCTGCGCCATTCATAATGTGTGCAAAGGGGGCGTTCCGGAGTTAGAAGGCCCAGAAAATCTATGAGATTCCACTGCGCCATTTCTAGCGTCATTTTTAAAATGAGGCTCCCATTGTTTTCAGTGGGCCTCTTGTCACTTTGCAGGATTAGCTTCAATATATTTGGCGCTAATCCTGCAAAGCGCCAAACTAGCATCAAAATTTATAGCACTAGTTCCCTAATGTGCGCTATGGTGCTCTGCATCTTAAATATGGCACACATATGGTGGTGTTAAGGGTGCGCATTAGGGCACAAGAAAAATGATGCATCATGACATGATGCGCCACTTTTCATAAAATTGCCCCTTAAATTTTTGCTGCTCCTCCTACTTGAATTTAGGAAATGGTGGGGTGTACGGCGTGAAAAGACCTTTGATGTTGCATGTGTAAGGATCACCCAAAAACATTTGCTGCCTGGGTTGTTTAGTTGTGATACACTGCTGGATGTAAGATAAATGTAACACAAATGACCTGAATTTGTATTTTTAATGAATGGTATTTGTAATTACACAGAAGCTGTAAGCATCTGCACAGAGTGGAGCGGACCCAAACATGACAACTTGTTTGGTGACGTTTATGAAGATTACACTGGCGTCATTTGTGTTTAATAAGTTTTATGTTGCTATTTCAAATAGGATGAAGTCTTAATTTAATGTTTGGTGTTCTAGTATGAGGGTTTTCTTTATTTATTTTAGTGATATTTGTTTGGTTTTAATTAATCACCAATAACCTAATCAATCAATCAATCTAAAGCCCAATATGGCCTATGCTGAAAATGACCAATAATTGGACAATATATATGAAACTTCTGGCCCCAGGCCAGGAGGGAGTGTGATTGCACCTACTGACGCGGCCAAAAGTCAGAACGTAAAACAATTATTTTCAGAAATTAGTCCACCTTGCTCCAGCCCCTCCCTATCTTCTCACCTCTACTAGTGCTTAGTTCGAACCTGTAGTTTCTGTTCCTGTGCAAACACTTAATTCTCAACAACCTAACTAATGACAGACCATCACATGGGGGCTCTATCTGTCTACTTTGAGATGAGCACCACAACAGTGTATACTGTTATACTTTTAAGTGGCCTGGAATAGTAAGAATTGTCACACTTGTAGGATTGCAATGGTTAATAGGTGTGATGGTACTGTTATTGGCAGTGCTTGCAAGAGGTATAGGTGGTGCAAGCTGCCTCCTGAGAAGGGCCCTGGCACCTACTATGTGGAACATGTTTTTATACAAATTATGGAGTGCCCCATCACACTAAACATATACAGACACTAGCTAGCCGTGAATTCAGATGGTGAGAACTGGCTGGACATGTGTAAGCAGGCAAAGGTCCTCATGTGTATGCCCTGCAGCTGGGAGGGAAGGGGGTATCAGTCTATCAGGCTTGAAGGTAAGAAACAGAGCTGGGACCTATGTTTGCACTGAGGTAGCAGGCCTCTTTGAGGCTTATTGAGAGTGCCACAGAATCTCCAGGAGTCTCCCTGGGTCCCTAGCATGCTCAGGTTGGTGACAGAATCATTGCCTTAGTTGGTAGTGGTGATGGCCCCCTTCTTGCTCTTGAAGACTCAAGAGGCTTGTGAGAAAGGGATTTTGCATGGGCAGATGTTGGCCACCCCAGCTCTCCCAGACAGATCGGAGCTGTGTCTGTCCTGCAGTGATAGGGGAACGTGGTCTGGGGCCATAAAAAATGACAGATGGACTAAGAGACTATAAGGCTGTAGGAGCCCTTGTACTTTTTCTTCAAGGAGATGAACCCTTCCGAGTAAGGCATGGGACCCTTTAAAAAAAAAAAGAAGGCTGTATATTTACATATTTAGGAAAATGCAACATTTTAAGATCATAAATACGAGCGTGCGAAGCTGCGATGAAATAAAACTTGCAAAGCTTAAAAAAAGGAGATAGTTGTTAACCACACAAGATGAGAAGTGCAGGTCTGAAAGAAATTGACACAAATATTTAATGACTGCTTTGTCTCCCTCTCAACAGCGCTCTGCTAATAGTTCTTTGTTTTTAGAGCTACAAAAATATGTGTAATAGATTGAACGATTTTTTTAAACAGAACTGTGAAACGGTCTCAAACACCCGTCTGACTCTTGTTACAGATATTTTGGGCACTGTGGTGTTGTAGTGCTCACATGTAACAAGAAGTTCAAAATTATCCTTCAAAAGTCATAGAAATACTAAACACTGCTTGTATTGCATCTAGCAACGGTTTTGAAGAAACGGTACAGTTGTCCAATTTCATTAGTTATAAAATAATTATAAGGATTGGAAACCAAGCACCAGCTCAAAGAAATCATATTTCACAACTCATTTAACCGCCAAATTAGGCACAGCTAATTTCGTATTATTTCTTTTTAAGGGCAATTGGTCCACAGTCAGCTCTGAAAGTGTGAAATATGAGTTCAGTGTGTTTGTAAATGAAGGAAAAACCTATGTTCATTTTGAAATTTCCACAGTAGAAAGTACGTGTACCAGCACTGGAGTCCGCACCAAAGTCAGATTGAATTGTTTCCCACCCAAGCAGAGTGCCAATGAGTATTACCATCCTTCGGTGATAGGAAGGTACATCTAATCAGATGATCTTTGAGTGGTTTTAAAAAGAACATCTGTTCATGTTAACTGTAAGTGCATGCATGACAAGTTGGAATCTATATACACTCTTTCCAAGACTTTGTGGAGTTATAGAAGTGTCAAATTAATAAAGATACACGGTAGTCAGATTCTAAGTGTACCTTTATCAAGGCTAGGGTGGACTTGCTCTATTACAGATTCTAATACATATTGCTAAAATATATAAATGATACATAGTCAATAAGAGCCAGTTGCTTGGCGAATTAGTAGGTGTTTTCCAATCGTTTATCAAATCATTAATCAGAATAAGATATTTGGCTATATTGGGCATTGATTTATGAAATCAGCAACTAAAGCATAGCAACTGCTTGTCACAAACATTTGTGGCATTATCATTTCTCAAGGTCCTGTCTCACCGCAAATGTACAGACAGTAAGTGTTCCCTTAGAGGCCAGCAGGCCTCTTCACCTTCTGCAGGCTTACTCTGTTTAGTGTCAAAAGATGGACCCTGAACCAAAATGGATTCCACTGGGGCACTGTGGAAGAACATATTTGTGGGCCAGATTCACAAGACCCTGCTTTGAAAAGCTTCATATGTTTGTTTTCCCTCTACATTTTGAGTAGATTTTTTTTTGGGTGGGGGGGAATTCACAAAAATACCCAGGAGTTTTTCTAGAAATCTACCAAAGTTCTGCTGGCGATCACTTTCTCTTGCAAATTTTCATGTATGTGGGAAGTCGGTCTCAGTGAGTCAGAGGGAACGGCGATTTTCTCAATCAAATACTTCCTATTTTGCCTCTACATGCCAACATGTTCTGCCTGTTATGAAACTCTTTTCCTTCAACCCCAAGAAATTGCGGGATGTCCCTCATTCATTATCACATTAGGAAAAAAACTTCTCCAACCTTTAGTACGATTAACTTTAATTGTATGTCTAGGATTGCAAGCTTTTTGTGGATTCCCGCAGACTAATGCATTTGTGAGTGCTTCCTCCATTGTGAATGACTTGGCAATCTAACTTCCATACCCTATTACCATAAACGTACAATGCCACATATCTAAAATTTCATTATTCCTCATTATGTGAATTAGAATACAGTACTAGGGACCACAAACACCTATTTTTGCAAACGGAGGTTTTACTACAGTGCTCAAAATCATTTGTGACTCAAAGGTGAGAAGGTAAACTATAGGTAACAAGGGAAGATGCAGTTTATTTTAGCCATCTATTTTATTTATTGCTTTTGGTAGTACTAGTGCAGCCTTGAGGATGCTTTAGAACTGAGCAGCGAAGAGTTCCAGGAACAGTATAATTGGATAAGCAGCATACACAATGTATTACAGGATCCAGTAGCCCCTGAAGTCAATGTTGTTAGCTGATGTGTAGAACAAAAACTTGATGTAATTTGCATGTCTTCTGGGATTGCCTACATTCTGGATCATTGTTTCTGTGTAAAGGGGTAAAACTAGTGAGATCTAGAAGGAGTCTTCAGCATGAAATGAACGCCACCAAACCTTTGTATCTCTTAGAATGCATGTAGAGTAAGATTTTGACAGCAGACCTGATGCACCTTGTCGACTGGTACCATTTCTGCAATCTATATCCCAGTAGGACAAATCATACGGTAAACTGATAACCCTCTGTGAGAAATAGGGTTAATAGTTGATAGGGGTGTGAGCACTGGTCAAGCCGCAAACGCAATCCTTGTCAAGGTAAGGCACAAGCAAATCCCAAATTAACCTGTGCTCAACCCCCTTGTAGCTTGGCACAGAGCAGTCAGGCTTGACTTAGAGGCTATGTGTAAAATATTTGTGCAACACTTCAAACAGTAAAATAGTGAAAACACCACACAAAAAGATCCCACACCAAGTTAGAGAAACAACAAAAATCGAATCAGTGTAACAGAAGTTATGATTTTTTATAAAATAAAGTGAAAAATAGCACCTAAAGGCACAGAGTGCCAACCGCAGATATCTGGTCGCGCTGGGCCTCACCAAAGTCAAAAGCTCAGGCTGACCGCAATTGAGCGTGGGTCGAATACAGTCCCAGAATAGTCCTGCTGAAGTTTTACCATCTCAAGATTTGTACTAAGAGTCCCGTTTGCATTGGAGTAGGTCGCAGGGAGCGAGGAGAGCGTTGCAGGCGGTGGTCGGCGTGGTGTGAGGAGCAGGTTGGGCATCATGGACAGGAGGACTGGTGCTTTGCATTGGCAGTCCTCTATGGGTGATCAATGCTTGCTGTGTGAAGAGATGGACTAGCGGCAGCTCATGCTGAATTTCGGTGCAAGTGGTGCAGTCTCATTGCAAACTGACACATTTGCGGTCACACTGAGCCCAAAAGCTTGATTTTAAGAACCATAGGCCCAGATTTATACTTTTTGATGCAAAACTGGACTAATGCAGTTTTGCATTAAAAAGTTTAGTGCCGGCTTGCACCTTTTTATGGCGCTAGCCGGGCACCATATTTAAGGAATGGCTCAAGCCGGTGCTAAGCTTGGGTTAGTGTAAAAAAAAAGCCGCTAGCTGGGTTGGGGTGGCAGTATGGGAAAAGGAGGTTGTGCAACCGAAAATGACGCTAGGCTGGTTAGCAGCAAAAATAATGCCGCTAACCAGCCTAGCACCATTTCCTCACGCATAACCACCCATAAATTACTCCTGTTTCAGTAAAGACAGGAACCATAACCACCACTCCAATGGCCATCACAGGGGACCAGTGTCCCCTGTGCATGGCCATTATACCCAGTGCGACACAGGGGGACCATGTAAGGGCCCCCAATGGCACTTAAAATAAAATATAAAAAATACTTACCCTACTCACCTGGGATGGGGTCCCCCATCCTCTGGTGTCCCTCTGGTGTGGGTGGGGTTGTTCCTGGGGATTGGGGTGGGCACCTGTGGGCCCATTCCATGGTGTTTGGCCATGAAAATGGGTCCACAGGTACTTTAACACCTGGTCTGACCGAGCTGTTAATTAATGATGCTAAGCAAGCTTAACGTCATTATTTGGGTCTGCCTCCCACCATGCGTCATTTTACCTCAGGGAGATAAATATGGTGCTAAGACGATAGCATAATTTTTTGGACGGGAACGCCTACCTTGCATCTCATTGACGCAAGGTGGGTTCGCGTATCCACAAAATGATGCAAATTCCAATATTTTGATGCTAGAGGAGTCTAGTGTCAAAATAGAAATAAGGAGTTAGGACTGCGACATTTTATCGTAAAAAAATGACATATAGATATGCCCCTTAGAGCCACACCAACAGTCCAGGACCTGAAAGGCACCACTTGGGGGTCAGGAACTTGCTGCAGTTGGGTTGAGGAGTTTGTTGGGGATCTTTTTCTGTTCCTGAGGCTCAGAACAGGAGGCCAGAAAACTAGCCCTTTGAGTCACTCTGGGGTCCTAGGTTCAAGATAGAGTTGCAGGTCTAGTTTTGATTCCCCAGGCAAGAGGGTAGCAGGCAGCACATCAGCAGGGCAGCATGCCTTTGAAGTGCATAGATGCCCTGCCTTCATGGCCCTGCATCCAGAATAACTAAGGGAGGAATGTAGTCCTTTGTGTGGAGACAGGACACAGCCTATTCAAGTGAAAGTAGGGCTGGGCCCGCTCCTCCCACCCATCCTGCCAGTGATGGCCCATCCAGCCACACTTAAGCTCCCCATTGTGTGTGGCTGTCTAAGAGAAAACATACAAAGTCCAACTGTCAGCTACACCCAGTCATGTGACCCATAGAGAGGCTGCAGGTACAAAATGGCTAAGGCAGGAAAATGCCAACCTTTTAATAGTGGCATTTTCATAACTTCACCATAAGTTAGGATTTTAAATTGTGATTGCAGAGACACTAAACATTAACTGCTTATCTATTTCCATTGGAGGTGTCGTGGGTACACTAGCACATCCAAGAGCTCAATTAGAATAAGATGCTGTTGCTTGCAACATTCAGACTTATTTGAGTATATTCATTACATCCTTGAATATCAAGTTTGCAATAGCCAATGCTTGTTAAATGTCTCCTTTATTATAACCAATGCTTATTGATTATGCACATTGTATTACATCTGTTCCAACTGTAACTGCCAAAACATGTGCTCTTCACAATGTGATCTGTGTTGAACATGTGCCACAATCAGAAGGATAACTGCCCCTTTCCCTAACAAGCAATCAACTGCCAAAAAACACATGTATATACTTGATTATTTAAGGATGCTTGTGAGTCTGATCCATGCTTGGCTTTGTACTTATTCTCTGCTCACCTGTTTCCAGCCAAGTCAAGTTCCTTATCCTCCAGCCTGCCTCCAGTCAAGCTCCAGTTCAAGTCAAGTTCCTTGTTCTCCAGCCTGCCTCCAGACATGTTCCAGTGTTCCTCATTCTCCGACCAGCTTCCAGTCGAGTTCCAGCATTTCTCTTCCTCTGGACAGCCTCCAGTCGAGTTCTGGCGATCCTCACCCCCGGTCGACTTCCTGCAGAGTCCCGACTCTCCCCTTCCATCTTCTGCCGATAATCCCATATCTCCTGTAAAAGAGAGAAAATAAGAAAGGTGAAAAAAAAAACAGTTTGGGTTCTTCTGAAATTTTCAAGAAAGTAACTTAATTTCAAGGCAAAGAAAGATTAAGCGCTTAAATGAAACAAAACAGAGCTCTGACTTTTAAATAATTTATGACAAGAAGAACAAGCATGATTTATCATTTGGATGGAAATCCAAATACCGCTAAAAAGACTTTAAGGAAAGACGTATTTCCTATCACAAGCGCTCCACTGAGAATTAGGAGATTGCAAATAGAGCAAGTTTATCACAACTATTATTAGCAAGACATTATACCAGAACACAAAGAAGCCCTTTAGTCAAGTTGATTGTTTTGAAGTGTGGACATTGCTTCAGAGACTCTGAAATTATTGTAGAAAGAGGAAGAGACTTGTTCAGCTTTACTGTATAGAACCGCATGTACACTGTGCCAACAATAACTGACATTATGCAATAATTAGGCCCAGATTTATGTGGGCCTAGCACTATTCCAACGCCACATTAGTGTCATTTTTAAGACGCTAATGTTGCATTGGAATCTCAAAAACGCAGCACCATATTTACAAAGAGGTGCAATGCTTGGAACCCCTTGTACCACATTATGCCTGCGCCAGGTATAATGTATGCAAGGGGGAGTTCCAGCACTAGGGGGGCTGTAAAAATGGTGCAAAGAGATTTCATTGCATCATTTTTATCAGCATTTGTTAACGGCTGCTAAGACCAGACATTAAAAAGAGGCTCTCATTGTGTTCAATGGGCCTCTGGGTGCTTTGCAGGGTTAGCATCATAATTTTTGACACGCCGGACTAGCGTAAAAAATGATGACGCTATTCCCCCTAACTACCGCCATGGTGCACCGTATTTTAAATTCGGCGCTCACAAGGTGGTGTTAGGGGGTGCTAAGGGGCGCAAGAAAAGTGCTGCTGCCCTAGGTGCAGCACCACTTTTCATAAATCTGCCCCTTAATTTTGCAGTAGTTTATGCAAGTTCAAGGTATGTAATTCTTTTGCAGCCCAGAATCCTAAAAACCAAGAACCCAGTATTTTGGGAAATCAGAAGTCCTGACACCCAACACAACATGTAGTCCAGGGTCCAGCATTCCGATTCTGCAGTCCACATAGCAGAAGCTGGATTTTCTCTTTTTCTCTTCCCAAAACTCTTCCCCTTGAGGACTTGTGGGAGGGCAATGTACTCTACATCGCGGTCACGTTAGTCTTCACCGGGATTGGGAAATTGTAATTGCCTCATCTGAACGCTTGTGATTCTGTTGAGTGGCTCACACAGAACAAGCGGTTTCACTTATATAATGTAAGCATAATAAAATGTTAATATTATCCTATGGGCAAGAAAGCCCTTGCAGTAGTGAAAAACTAATTTAAGATTTTTTCACTACTATGACATGTAAAATTTAAAACGACATTTCCTATTTTTCAAATACATTGTACCCTGCCCTCTTGACTGCCCAGGACCTAACCTGGGATCACTTATGAATATTAAAAAGGAAGGTTCAGGCCTGGCAAAAGGTTGACTTTGCCAGGCCAAAATGGCAGTTTAAAGTTGCACATACACAGGCTGCAGTGACAGGCCTGATACATGTTTAAGGAGCTACTTAAGAGGGTGGCACAACCAGTGCAGTCCCACTTGTAGTATTTCATTTATGGGCCCTGAACATATGTAGTGCTACTTTACTAGGTACTTAAAAGTGAATTAAATATGCCAGTTGTGTGTAAGCCAATGTTACCATGCTTTAGGGAACAACCACAAATTAGTTAGCACTGTTTAGCAGTGGTAAATTGTGCAGAGTCCCACGGCCAGCAGAAACAAAGTCAGCAAAAGCAGGAAGTCTAAAGGCAAAAGTTACGTGGAAACCCATGCGCAGGATGCCAGGTCTAACACCTTTCTCCTGCATCATTTATTGAGAGTACTCTTATTGGGGGCTTGTAAACGGTGGCATTAATTTTCAGGCAAGGTCTATGTCAGAAGCACCAAACAATGTTTCAGTGCTGTGGAGGTCTGTGTATAAGAGTCAGTACATTGGACCTTGCAGCACAGACTTCTAACGGGGGCAGGAATAATCGTGGCTCATGGCCTGTTTCTGCTGTGGGGAACATAAACTGTTTTATGGCAGGACATTGATGAAGTCTAAAACAATATTGGTGCAAATGCCTGTGCAAAATAGCTGCACAAGTGTAAAGTAATCTGGGTCCAGAACTCACATCAATGGTAAATAAGGGCAAATACTTTATAGTATACATGCACACAAGAGATAGCTAAAAATAGGACTATATTTAATTGATTGAGACTGGAAACAAACTATCAACTGTTTCCCCCACAGGAGACATCTACAACCATTTTACAGGAGTTCACAGGCTTGAAGCAAGATGTAAGCAGAAGCTGGTATGTTCATCTGAAATGCAAATGAGACCAAGATACCTCACTTTGTAAGAGATTTAGGCCCTCATTACAACCCTGGCGGGTGGGGGAGAAGTGGCAGTAATACCGCCAACAGGCTGGCGGAAAAAAATGGAATTATGACCATGGCGGTTACTGCCATGGCCATCCGCCACTTCTCCACTCCGACCGCCAGGGCGGTGACGACCGCTGGGCTGGAGACTTCGGTATCCAGCTCAGCGGCCGTCACCAGACCGCCGGCGGTATCAGGACCCTGCATACCGCCATGGATTTCATGTGGTTTGGAACCGCCACGAAATCCATGGCGGTAGACACTATCAGTGCCAGGGAATTCCTTCCCTGGCACTCATAGGGGTCTCCCCCACCCGAGTCCTCCCCCCACACCCCTGACCTACAACCACCCCCAAAGGTGTCAGGACCCCCCTCCCCACCTCCACTCCCAACATCAACATACACCCCCCAACCCCACCCCCAGCATCAACATACACACACTGCTACACGCACACATACACTAATACACATACCCGCACACATACAAACAGACATGCAAACAGACCGACCCGCACACATTTTCCAGACACACAATACGCCCCTGCATGCATACACACACTCACACACCCCCTCTACATACTCACACGCACACCCCCATGCACGCACACAACACACAACACCCCCCCACCCCCGTCCCCTAACGGACGATCACCTTACCTTGTCCAGTGATCCTCCGGGAGGGGACAGGATCCATGGGGGCTGCTCCGCCGCCAGCTCCACGTAACCAGAACACCACCACACCGAATACTGGGTTGGGATTCTGTGGGCGGTGTCCTGATGATGGGCGGTGGAGGTGGAGCAGCCTCCACATCCCCGCCGACCGCCAGTATGACTGCTGGCGACTCTCTGTCCGAAAAAGGACGGAGGGCTGCCAGCAATCATAATTCACTACACGGAAAACCACCTGCACTGGCGGTCTTCAGCACAGCGGTACCTCAGCGGTCTTGGAAAAAGACCGTCAAGGTTGAAATGAGGGCCTTAGATTCTTCAGATTATGACCATGACTCTAGATCATTGATTCCCAACCTTTTGACTTCTGTCGGCCCCCATGTTATCATTACTGGATCCCGGGAACCCCCACTGAATCATCATTGGAATATGGGGACCCACCCCACTGAGTAGGTACTTAAAGCTGGGGATCTAATCTGTTAATCTTATTTAATTTTCTAAGCAGTCGCGGACCCCCTGAGGAGGCTTCACAGACCCCCAGGAGTCCCCGGACCACCAGTTGGGAACCACTGGTCTAGACCAAATCACCCCTACACAAAAAGGCACATTTACAAAATCTTTTAAAGAGCCAATGGTTCTCTGAGGACTTCTGCTTCCCGAAAGGCAGACGAAAAGCAGTAGAGGAGTGGGCTTCAACTTGGGAAAGATACCTTCCTGCTGACCACACAGCATGTCTCATAAATCACAGGTGTTCTGCCATAGAGTGAGGAGCAGCTATAGAAGGTAAACCCTGAGCCACCCCACCTTCAGCCAATTTGCTGGTAGTGAGATACATATCTCAGGAGGCAAGCTTCTATCTCCTTTGAAAATGTCATATTTCTCCTGTAAATTTTTGCAGGATGCTAACAGCCCAACAGGAGGGAACAAGATCGCCTTGAAGAAAACAAAACTAAAAAGGCACCTTGTACGTGTCTGGGGTGTCTGGTAAAACAACAGGAAATGACAGCGTTGTTATGGAGTCCCAAATCTGGAAGTTAGCACAATTGTGAAAGTACAATAAGAATTCTGCTTTCCCTTACCCAGTGGATATTTTACTTAAGGTATGTGTCCTGATTCTTTGAAGGCAGGCTCAGTATTGACAATTTTTAAAACGCATATCTTTGGTACTCAGCTTGAACGCTGAGCAGCAGTGAAAGTTTGTAAGTATATCACCTAACAGCTTCTCACATTTTAGCAAATTGTTTGATGTTGGTGTAGAACTAAAGTGGATTTTATATGTCATGGATTATGACATGGTGTGCTGCATGATGTAGATTGCTGGTGCCTATCAACTGATTTAAGTAGGATCCTCTAAGGGTGCAGTAATTCCAGTTTTTCCATTCTCTCCACTCTCCTGGGGGTGGGGTGTGTGTGTGTGGGGGGCAGGTCCGAAAGGGTTTATAGTTTATATGTCTAGATGGCCCCACTCTGTTTATCACAGTGGCTCCAGGCCCACTACAATCCCCTTGTGATGTGCAAAGCTCAAGGGTTCAATCATTGCCCCCTTTAATTTAAGTGTTGTGGCTGTCTTTCTGGGAATAGATGTTAATATGCATTGTCATGTGTTATTTGCCCAAACGGAGGCTCAATTCTGTATCATACGCTCATGACCGTCTGTCTATATTTCTTTGATTCGTTACTTATGTTTAAGTGGCTGATAAAGAATTTGTCTGCAGTGAGTATATGGTTGTTGTGAACCAACTTAATTACTGATAGATTGATTAATTGATTTGTCACATTGTTTATATTTGTGAGTTGTAGATCTCTCATCCTGAGGGTGGTGTTACCCCAGACTTGTTGCCTTTACCTCCTGTTTTGTTGCTGTATTTGTTTGTTGGCCTTAAGACTCTGAGCACTTTACCACTGCTAGTCAGTGCTAAAGTGCATGTGCTTCTTCCCTTAAACATGGTAACATTGGTGTATCCACAACTGGCATATTTAATTTACCTATAAGTACCATGTACAGTGGTATACCATTTAACCAGGGCCAGTAAAGTAAATTCTACTGGGCCTGCAGCAGTGATTGTGCCACCCACTTAAGTAGTTCTGTAAACATGTCTCAGGCCTACCACTGCAAAGCCTGTGTGCAGTCTCACTGCTACCCTGACTTGGTATATAAAACCTCGTCCCAAGCTCAGAACTCCCCTTATCTTACATATAAGTTACCCCTAAGGTAGGTCCTAGGTAGCCCATAGGGCAGGGTGCCATGTAAGCAAAAGGCAGGACATATACCTTTCAGTTTTCATGTCCTAGTAATGAAAAACTCCTAAAGTCAGTTTTCATTACTGTGAGGCCTGCCCCTCTTTATGCCAGCATTGAGAATTCCCTAAAGATGCTTTAAGCCGTAATTCCTGATCTGAGTGGAGTAGCTGCATCGTGTTAAGTACCATTAGAATGGTAATAATAAAACCTCTTTACTGGTAAAGTCAGATTTATTATTACCATTTTAGAAATGCTACTTGTAGAAAGTGGAACTCTCCGCCCTGTGTGCCTACAGCCTATCTATGGTACACTTCTGGCTTGGGATAGGTGAAAGCCACACTTGTGTGTTCCCTCCAGACACCCACAACACAAGATTCTCAGCTACATCTGCATTCATCTGCATACTGATGGGTCTTTCTGGGGAGGAGGTTAGGAAGGGCTCACACTTACAATCCATATGATAGTGATTAGAGTTCACACAAAGGGGCTGATTACCTCCCACTGGCAGTCTGGAGCCGATACTGACCTGAAGGGGGTACCTGTGCACTTTACAAGAACTGTATTGTAGTCACCCCCACATCAAAGGCACTTGTCAGTATATGTACTGGGTCTCTTGACCCACACAGGCAGTTCGCTCCTGAATCAAGAAGAAACTCTACTGGATTAACAGCTGCTGCGCCATAAGGATTGCCACTTTGCTTTGCCAGAGTGTCCCCAGGGACCTCTGCCCTGCTTTGTGAGCTTCCCTGCTGACCTCTGCCCAGTCCAAGGAACCCTCAAGCTAACTCCAAGGTGACTCCAGGGGATTGCCAGCTAGCTCCTGCTCAAGACTGAAGTCTCAGGAGCAACACCGCACTTGAGACTATGAACTGTTCCCCCGTCAGGCCTGCCTGCATTGCTGTAAAGACCTGCCAAGGTGCAGGCCGTGCTCCATCTTCTGAACAACTGAAAAGCAACTGAACAGAAAACTGGGCAGGAGCTAGAGAGACTGAGATTGTGAGAGACTGAGAGTGAGAGGGACTTACTGTCCTGCCTCCTCATCACTCAAGGTTTTATATTAAAGTCTCAGAAAAAAATCTAAATTGTCTGCCATTGGACAGATACTAGGGTGACTAGGAAAGAACCAGTAAAATCAAAAATGGGTTTTATAATGTAACAGCTTTCTTCGGTGGCATCTTCTCAGGCTTCTACTCTGAAGCAGAGATTTTCACCAACTGCTTCTCACGGTGTTCACAAAGTGCAGACAGTATGCCACTGGCACACTATCAGCTAAGAAAGTTACAAATATGTTGCCGCTAAGGAACATTTCCCATGTGCTGCACGATGCTTTGGGAAAGAATGAGATAGCTTCTTCTCTTCACATCATAAATTCTAAACCTTTTCTACATGTCGAGTTAAACGTGGGTTTCAGCTGAAAGAAAACACGCATTTAAAGTGTGCATTATAAACATTTCATAAGCTATGAACTAAAGCATTTTAATTTCATACATCATTAGTTAATCATTGTACAGAGTTAGTAAAATAAGAAATACATTTCATAGTGTGTTTCTTTCAATAATACATTCATGTAACATTGTGCATTTATTAGTAAAGTGTAGGCTACATTTAAAACCTGTGCTCATGTTATTTCATTTGAGCACTGTTTAAACATATGCAAACTATATAATTAGTCACACAAGTGGTTAACACTAAATTACGCTCTCTCAATCCCTCCTCTGATGACTAAATATGTCATCACAAACGTTACATCAATTCTTATATTAATTCTCATTAGTTTAAAATTAAGTTTTTCTAAAATCTCTATTAATTATTTTATTCATCTTTCTGTCGTTAAGTCTCAAATCATAATCATGTTTGCTTCTCATTTTTTCAAGTCGTATCTCCTCCCTCCTCAGATCATTTCTCGCCCATTTTCTTTTAATAAGTTTGAAAAGATAATAGGATCCTGTAGTACAGATGACACATGCAATCACAATCAAGAATGGGGTCAGTATTTTCCCTTAGATTCCTTTTCCAAGGCTGCTTAGCCAATTTTTCACACTTGTAACACCTTTTCCAATTTTCTCCCAAACCCCAGGCTCTTTCAGATCCTTTAATTCAGTACTTAAATTTGTCAGGTTCTTAATAAGATTCCCAATCCCCTTATTATTGTCAGGGATATATGTACAGAAATGTCCAGATTTTAAAAATTTACAGACTCCGCCTTGCTTCGCTAAAAGGATGTCCAACGCAAGGCGGTTCTCAAGAACCATTGCTCGTACCACGATCATTTCAGTATTTATCAACGTTTCAGCTCCAGTAAGTTTCATCAATATGTTATCCACAATAGTAGACAACTTTCAAATTTTTATGGAATTCTGACAACTCCTACATTTGGAATTATTGCTCCAAATATATCCCCAACTATGCCAGAAGTACTTTCCTTTTTCGATCTTAGTTTCGGGATTTCCTTCAAATTTGGTTTGTCATCTATTTTATCAACCTGATATATCTTTGGGAATACAACTCCCAGGTAACAAGTCCCATACCATCCTTTAGGAAGACAATAAAAGGCATTTTTCCAACAAATATAGTAAACCCCAGGAACAGCTGGATCCTGACCATTAAGCATAAAGTCCCATGTATTTTTAAAAAGGAATAAGTGTCTGCATTCACTCGTTCCAACAAAGTTAGTATCAGTCTTCACGTGTGGTCTAAATATACACAGCTTTCCTATGTGTAGGGCATCTAAAGCAAGTTTCCCTTGTGTTTTGACTTCAGAATAAGCAAATTCATTCTGGTAGGTCCTCAACACTAATCCCTTCTCTATGTTCTCCTTCAATGCTTTTCTCTTGTCGTCAGTGTGATCTAAGAAACCTTTACTACTGGCGAAAGCAAGCATGTTAAGTTGTTGCGATGTGCACAGGCTGCCCCAAATGTTTGCGTCGGCTCAAAGAAACCTCCCACTATACCTATCTTCTCTTTGGCCATTTTACTCAAGTGCGGGATAAGTGGAATATAGGAAAATACTATAGGGGTCATTCCAAGTTTGGCGGGCGGCGGTTGCCGCCTGCCAAACTTCCCCCGTCAAAAGACCGCTCCGCGGTCAGAAGACCACAGGGGCCATTTCGACTTTCCCGCTGGGCCGGCGGGCGCCCGCCAAGGGAGCACCCGCCGGCCCAGCGGGAAAGGCCCTGCAACACAGGAGCCGGCTCCGAATGGAGCCGGCTGTGTTGCAGGGGTGCGACGGGTGCAGTTGCACTCGTCGAGATTTTCACTGTCTGCTAAGCAGACAGTGAAAATCATGCTGGGGCCCTGTTAGGGGGCCCCACGACACCCGTTCCCGCCATCCTGTTCCTGGCGGTAAAAACCGCCAGAAACAGGATGGCGGGAAGGGGGTCAGAATCTCCATGGCGGCACTGCAAGCAGCGCCGCCATGGAAATTCAGCCCAGCCAGGGGTAATCCGGCGGGAAACCGCTGGATCCCCTTTTCTGACCGCGGCTTTACCGCCGCGATCAGAATGGGCAGGAAAGCACCGCCAGCCTGTTGGCGGTGCTTTCCGTCGGTCACGGCCCTGGCGGTTTTTACCGCCAGGGTCGGAATGACCCCCTATATCTAGGTTAGAATAGAAGTACTGAATGTATTCCTGGTTATAGAATCTTGTTAGTAAAAGACTGCAACTAATGCCATACATTAAAGGAAGAATATGGTAGTCATTATGACATTAGCGGTGACTGTTAAAGTGGCAGTAATACCGCCAACAGGCTGGCGGTAATTACCGTCAATTTAAGACCATGGCCGTGATAGCTCCCATAGACAGCCAATGTGCCACACCAACCACCAGGGTGTTAACACCATGCACCATGGTGGTAACCATCAACAGCCTGGCGAAAGACAAGGTACCGCCCACCATATCATGACACAGCAAACCACCACGATTTCCGGGGTGATACCAACGCCATCAAAAGCCAGGCGGAAACAGAACACAGAAGACCAAAGACTCGCCAACAGAGACACAGAGAAGATCAACGCCGCCATGAAACCGGAACTTCAAGTCTTCCCGATGCTCTTCCATGCCATGCTCCACCTGGAACACCAACACCGACAAAGACGACGACGGTGAGTACAGCTACCTAGCACACAAGGGAGGGAGGGAGGAAAAGAAGAGTGACACACACACACACACACAACACACAACATTCACACACACACCATACACACAACCAGCTGCAGATGTAAACCAATGTGACAGGACACACGGCATAATAATACAAGGACCACAGGTCGGCAGTACTGAGATTGTAATTGCATGTCAACAGCCACCATATGAACCAATTGGAAAACAAAGAAATATGAACAATTGTTGAGAAAGGTCCAATGCCCAGTACAAAGTACAAAAGGCCCAAATGGCCACCGGGCACAGTCTAAGCCCCAACTTGATCCTGCCTAACTCAGCACAAAACTGTGCAGGGGCAACATCTCAGAAGTGGACCAGCACCTTAGGCGGAAGGGGGCAGAGGGGCACCTCAGCTGAAGTCGGGAACTTACCCACTGGTTCTGGAGGGGATCCATGCCCATTATCCTTTGCTGGGGAGTGCAAGGTCACAGTCTCTAAGGTGGGGAACTTGCCTACTGATTCTGGAGAGGCCTCCATGCCCATTATCCTTTGCTGGGGAGTACAAGTCCCCAGTCTCTGAGGTGGGGAACTTGCCCTCTGGTTCTGGAAGGGGCTCCATGCCCATTATCCTTTGCTGGGGAGTGCAAGGTCACAGTCTCTGTGACAGGTAACTTGCTCACTGGTTCTGGAGGGGGCTTCATGCCCATTATTCTTTGCTGAGGAGTGCAAGGTCACAGTCTCTGAGGTGGGGAACTTGCCCACTGGTTCTGGAGGGGGCTCCTTGTACATCACTCCCTGGAGGGTGGCCTACATGCCCTCTGCTGGAGGTGAGGGCTGCTGTGTCTCAGCAGGGGATGAGGGCCCGTGCCCACAGGGGGTGATGGTGTTGGTACCCTGCCAGCCTCTGCAGAAGGTGAGGGCTGCTGTGTCTCAGCAAGGCATGAGGGCCCCGTGCCCACTAGTGGTAGTGGTGGTACCCTGCCAGCCTCTGCAGGAGGTGAGGGCTGCTGTGTCTCAGCTGGAGGTGAGGGCTTTTTCCCTTTCCTGGCTGGTGGAGTGGGATGCCTCCCTTTCCTGGCTGGTGGAGTGGGATCCTTCCCTTTCCTGGCTGGTGGAGTGGGATTGTTAGAAATTGGGTTTTTGATTAGCAGTCAGGTTGCCCTCTGTCCAAGCAAGAACCCTCACTCTAGTCAGGGTAAGTCACACACAATCCAAGATTATCCTGTGCCCACCCTCTGGTAGCTTGGCATGAGCAGTCAGGCTTAACTTAGAAGGCAATGTGTAAAGTATTTGTGCAATAAATCATACAATAACAATATAGCACCACAGAGATACACCACACAGTGTTTAGAAAAATATATAATATTTATCAGGATAATTGTAGGTCAAAACGAATAAAGATGCAATGTCAAATTGTAGAGATATCACTGAAAAATGATATAAAGTGTCTTAAGTCTTTAGAAAGCAAACAAAGTCTCTTTCAAGCACAAAGTACCTGGTTTCTGGTGAAAAATCTCCGCACAGGGCCGCAGAAGAAGAGATACGTGGAAAAATGGTGTGTGCGTCGATTTCTCCCCTGCACACACGGACTTGCGTCGTTATATTTCACGCGGGGAAGTCGAGTGTCGTTTTCCGGCGCACGGACAGTCTCTTTCTATGGGTCGCGGGGATTACCAGATGTCCCGGGTCTGTGCGTGGATTCTCCTGCTTGTTTTCCAGCTGCACGTCGTTCCGCGGGGCTGTGCGTCGAAGTTTCGCCCTCACGGCAGGCATTGCGTCGATTCTCCCTCTGGAAGTCGGGCGGCGTTGTCCTTGCGAGGCAGTGCGTCGAAGTTCCGGCCGCCCCGAAGGCGTCACATCGGTCAGCGTCGGTGTGCGGCGTTTTTCTCGCCACGGAACAAGCTGTGCGTAGAATTTTTCGGCGCACGAAGAGTCCAAATTAAAAAGAGAAGGCTTTTTGGCCCTGAGAATTCAGGGAACAGGAGGCAAGCTCTAGCCAAGCCCTTGGAGAGCACTTTTACAGCCAGACAAGAGTTCAGCAAGGCAGCAGGGCAACAGCAAGGCAGCAGTCCTTTGTAGAAAGCAGTCAGGTGAGTCCTTTAGGCAGCCAGGCAGTTCTTCTTGGCAGGGTGCAGGTTCTGGTTCAGGTTTCTTCTCCAGCAAGTGTCTGATGAGGTAGGGCAGAGGCCCTGTTTTATACCCAAATGTGCCTTTGAAGTGGGGGAGACTTCAAAGAGTGGCTAAGAAGTGCACCAGATCCCCTTTCAGTTCAATCCTGTCTGCCAGGGTCCCAGTAGGGGGTGTGGCAGTCCTTTGTGTGAGAGCAGGCCCTCCACCCTCCAAGCTCAGGAAGACCCATTCAAAATGCAGATGTATGCAAGTGAGGCTGAGTACCCTGTGTTTGGGGTGTGTCTGAGTGAATGCACAAGGAGCTGTCAACTAAGCCCAGCCAGACGTGGATTGTAAGGCACAGAAAGATTTAAGTGCAAAGAAATGCTCACTTTCTAAAAGTGGCATTTCTAGAATAGTAATATTAAATCCAACTTCACCAGTCAGCAGGATTTGGTATTACCATTTCTGGTCATACTAAATATGACCTTCCTACTCCTTTCAGATCAGCAGCTACCACTCCAATACTGTATGAGGGCAGCCTATGAAGGGAGCAGGCCTCACAGTAGTGCAAAAACGAATTTGGGAGTTTTACACTACCAGGACATGTAAACTACACAGGTACATGTCCTGCCTTTCACCCACACAGCACCCTGCTCTAGGGGTTACCTAGGGCACACATTAGAGGTGACTTATATGTGGAGAAAGGGGAGGTTTAGGCTTGGCAAGTACTTTTAAATGCCAAGTCGAGGTGACAGTGAAACTGCACCCACAGGCCTTGCAATGACAGGCCTGGGACAAAGTAAAGGGGCTACTTAAGTGGGTGGCACAACCAGTGCTGCAGGCCCACTAGTAGCATTTAATCTACAGGCCCTAGGCACATATAGTGCACATTACTAGGGACTTATAAGTAAATTAAATAGTCCAATCAGGTATGATCCAAGGTTACCATGTTTAAAGGGAGAGAGCATATGCACTTTAGCTCTGGTTAGCAGTGATAAAGTGCGCAGAGTCTAAAAGCCAGCAAAAACAGTGTCCAAGAAGTGGAGGGAGGCAGGCAAAAAGTTAGGGGTGACCACCCTAAGGCTGTCAGGTCTAACATGTGTCCCCCCCCAGCTGAAAGTGGGGAGAGCTACCCGACCTCCTGGGAGCTCTCATCGCTAAGGCGGAAGTATCTGGAGAGACCATCAGCATTGGCGTGGTCAACCCCTGGGCGATGCTCCACCGTAAAGTCCATCCCCTATAGGGAAATGGACCATCTCAAGAGTTTAGGATTTTCCCCCCTCATCTGCATGAGCCATCTGAGGGGCCTGTGGTCTGTCTGAACCCGGAAGTGAGTCCCAAACAGGTAGGGTCTTAGCTTCTTCAGTGCCCAGACCACAGCAAAAGCTTCTCTCTCAATAGCACTCCACCTCTGTTCCCGTGGTAATAGCCTTCTGCTAATAAAGACTACTGGTTGGTCTAGGCCCTCCTCATTTAGCTGTGCTAGGACCGCCCCTATGCCATGCTCTGAAGCGTCTGTCTGCACGATAAATTCCTGGGAGTAGTCAGGGGCCTTGAGCACGGGGGCCGTGCACATGGCTTCCTTTAGAGCGTCAAAGGCTTTCTGACAAGCCTCTTTCCAATTCACCAATCTAGGTTGTTTCTTGGAAGTGAGTTCTGTCAAGGGTGACACAATGGTACCATAGCCCTTGACAAATCTGCGGTAGTATCCGGTGAGGCCTAAAAAGGCTCTCACCTCAGTCTGTGTTCTAGGTGGTTGCCAGGCCTTGATAGTTTCAATCTCGGCCTGGAGTGGCTGCACCTTGCCACCACCCACTAGGTGTCCTAAGTACACCACAGAACCCTGCCCAATCTGGCACTTACTAGCCTTGATGGTCAGGCCTTCCTGTTGCAGGGCCTGAAGCACCTCCTTGAGGTGGAGCAGGTGTTCCTCCCAGCTGGAACTGTAGACAGCTATGTCATCCAGGTAGGCTGCACAGAAGGCATCCTTGCCAGCTAGGACCCCGTTAACCAACCATTGGAAGGTAGCGGGCATTTTTCAATCCAAATGGCATCACTCGGAACTGGTAATGGCCATCAGGGGTTGAAAATGCGGATCTCTCTTTGGCCCCCTCAGTCAGGGCGATCTGCCAGTACCCTGAAGTAAGATCAAACGTACTCAGGAACTTGGCAGCGCCCAGTCTGTCAACGAGCTCATCAGCTCGGGGGATGGGGTGAGCATCAGTCCGTGTGACTGAGTTGAGACCCCGGTAGTCCACACAGAACTGGAGTTCTGGCTTCGCACCTGGGGCAGTAGCCTTAGGGACCAACACCATTGGGCTGGCCCAGGGACTACTGGATTTCTCGATAACCTTTAAAGCTAACATCTTGGAGACCTCCTCCTTGATGCTGGCCTTCACCTTATCCGATGACCTGTAAATCATGTTCTTCACAGGGAGGCTGTCACCTGTGTCAATGTCATGAACACAGAGGTGGGTCAGTCCAGGAGTAAGGGAGAACAGGGGGGAGAACTGCTCCAACAGCTCATAGCAGTCTTCCTTCTGGTTTAGAGTCAGGGAGTCAGAGAGAATGACCCCGTTCACTTACCCATCACCTTCTTGGGCAGAGAGGAGGTCGGGGAGAGGTTCACTCTCCTCTTCCATTCCTTCATCTGTGACCAGAAGCATGTTCACCTCAGACCTCTCAAAATGAGCCTTTAGTCGGTTGACATGGAGCACCCTTAGGGGGTTCCTAGGGGTTTGGAGGTTCACTAGGTAAGTGGCCTCCCCTTTCCGCTCCTTTACTTCAAATGGGCCAGACCAGCGGTCCTGGAGAGCTCTAGGCTCTACTGGCTCCATTACCCACACTTTGTCTCCAGGTTGAAACTCTACCAGGGTGGTCTTCTGGTCATACCAGCGTTTCATTACCTCTTGAATGGCCTCAAGGTTACTTTGGGCCTCTTTCCAGAAGCAGGTCATCTGGTTGCGGAGGGTCAACATGTAGCTGACCACATCCTGAGGGGGTGCCTTTGGAGCTCTCTCCAACCCCTCCTTGACAATGCTTAAGGGTCCCCTGACAGGGTACCCATAGAGAAGCTCAAAGGGACTGAACCCCACCCCCCGCTGGGGGACCTCTCTGTAAGCAAAGAGAAGGCATGGTAAGAGGATGTCCCACTTACGCCTCATGGCCTCAGGGAGGCCACCAATCATGCCTTTCAAGCTCTTGTTGAATCTCTCCACAAGACCATTAGATTGGGGGTGATAGGGTGTGGTGAACTTGTAGGTTACACCACACGCATCCCACAGAGACTTCATGTATGCAGACATGAAGTTAGTGCCTCTGTCAGACACTATCTCCTTTGGGAATCCCACACGGGTAAATATCTCCATCAGAGTTCTGGCCACCACCTGTGAAGTTATGGTCCTCAGAGGGATTACCTCTGGGTAACGGGTGACATGGTCCACCAAAACCAGGATGAGCCTGTTGCCTAGGGCAGTTATGGGGTCCAATGGACCAACAATGTCGATGCCCACCCTTTCAAAGGGGGTGTCAATGACAGGAAGTGGAATCAGGGGGGTTTTAACCCTTTTCCCTGCCTTACCACTGGCCGGGCAGGTAGGACAAGATCTACAGAACTTATCTGAGTTTGTCCTCATTCTGGGCCAATAAAAGTGGGTGACAAGCCTGTCAAAGGTCTTGCCTTGCCCCAAATGTCCTGCCAGGGGAATGTCGTGAGCCAGACCCAGTAGGAAGGTTCGGTAACACTGGGGGACCACCAGCACACGCGCTGACCCAATGGCCGGAACCTTAGGCTCACTGTAGAGGAGATCATTCTCCCAATATAGGTGGTGATCACCAGAGGCTTCACCTGCTGCCTGCTCTGAGGCTTGCTTCCTCAGACCCTCTAGAGTGGGACATTCTTTCTGCGCCTTGCAGAATTCCTCCCTGGTGGGTTCACCCTCAACTTGCCAGCCAGCAAGCTCAGGTAGGTCACCTAGGGTAGCAATGTCTTCCCCAGTTGGCTCGGGGGCCTCCTCCTCAGGAGCCCCGTCAACCACTGCGGGAACTTCTGGGACCGGTTTCCCGCACCCCGTGCCCCTCCTCTTGGCAGTTCTTTGGGCCATTGTTCCAGGCTCCAGACGCCCTTGACTTCCATCTCGGTCAGCCATGGACCGTGTGGTCATGCAGACCCACTCAGGTAACCCTAACATCTCCAGGTGAGATCTGAGCTATACTTCTTTCCAAGCAGTATGCTCAAGGTCATTGCCTAACAGACAATCTACAGGCATGGCAGGACTCACAGCTACTTTCAGAGTACCATAGACCCCCCCCCACTCAAAGGGAACCAGAGGCACCGGTAGGTGACTCTCACGATTGTCAGCGATTATGACCTGGTGGAATGTATTAGGGACTATCTGCTCTGTTGACACCAGCTGACTCTTGATAGTAGTCATACTGGCTCATGTGTCACGCAGAGACTCCACCTTCTGCCCATCAATGGTGACCCACTGCCTGTACTTGGAAGTATTTTGGGGCATGTGGGCTTTGGGCACCATTTCTCCTTCTCTCAGGGACACTAGAGAAATCTCTACCTGTTCCCAAAAGCTATCTGGGTCCATCTCCCCCCCAAGCGCTACACTTGTAAACCCAGGTGTCTGTCCAGTAGTGCCCTCTTGGAGCACTGGCGGTCGCCTTTATAGTGTCCATATTGGTAGCACTCTAAACATTTGGGGTTGGATCTCCCTGATTTGTCATAAGTCCCTGGCTTCTTCCCAAATCTGGAAAAAGAATGGTTGCCACCCCCTCCCTGGGAATTCTTTTGGGGGCCTTTGGAGAGTTCCTTATCTGTAAGTTTATCTCCACCCTCAGCCAATGTTAGCCTATGAGGGGAGCAGGCCTCACAGTAGTGCAAAAACGAATTTGGGAGTTTTACACTACCAGGACATGTAAACTACACAGGTACATGTCCTGCCTTTTACCCACACAGCACCCTGCTCTAGGGGTTACCTAGGGCACACATTAGAGGTGACTTATATGTGGAGAAAGGGGAGGTTTAGGCTTGGCAAGTACTTTTAAATGCCAAGTCGAGGTGACAGTGAAACTGCACCCACAGGCCTTGCAATGACAGGCCTGAGACAAGGTAAAGGGGCTACTTAAGTGGGTGGCACAACCAGTGCTGCAGGCCCACTAGTAGCATTTAATCTACAGGCCCTAGGCACATATAGTGCACATTACTAGGGACTTATAAGTAAATTAAATAGTCCAATCAGTTATGATCCAAGGTTACCATGTTTAAAGGGAGAGAGCATATGCACTTTAGCACTGGTTAGCAGTGATAAAGTGCGCAGAGTCTAAAAGCCAGCAAAAACAGTGTCCAAGAAGTGGAGGGAGGCAGGCAAAAAGTTAGGGGTGACCACCCTAAGGCTGTCAGGTCTAACAGGGATCCTTCACTGTTTTAGCCTCCACAACTAGGAGGTGCCTCCACTGTCCCCGTGGACTGTTTGGCTGAGGTGCTGGGCCGTTGAGACCCTGCTCTTATGGGCAGGATGGGGGGGAGGGAAGAGGTCAAGTTGGGCAAGGAAAAGCTTCTTAGGAACGGTGGGGCGGGATGAGGGAGGAGGGATGGGAGTAGAGGTTGAGGGAGTGGTTGTTGGAGGAGTACGTCTGCTGGACTTGGGTGGAGGTGCATCGGCAGTGTGCTGATGTGAGGTGGATGGCTGTTGGGTGTCTGAGTGCCTACGTTTGTATTCTTTAGGAGGGGAGGACAGACAGGGTGGGAGAGGACACAGGGGACACATGGATGGATGTTGTGGAGGTGTCTGCTAGTGAGATGTGTGTGCTGCTTGGTGTATTGATGCTGGTGGTGGCTGTTGAAGCAGTGCATGCAGGTGTGAATGTGGAAGTGACTGGGTGGGAGGTGGAGGAGGAGGGGGAGACAGTGGAGTCAGTGGATGTGGATGTGTGTGCAACTGTCTGTTGTTTGTGTGAGTGCTTATGGACTGAAGTGTGGTGTCTGTGTTTGACTGTGCTACTCTTGTGTGATGTCTTGTGTTCGTGCTTGTCTGTATGTGTGCATGGGATGGGTTGGGGCTGAGGAGACTGGGAATGGGAAGTGGTAGTTGGAGGGGGGACGGTAGGAACAGGGACAATGGCTGCCATCAGAGAGGAAGCCAGAGCCTGAATAGATCTCTGTTGGGCCACCAATCCACCGTGGATGGCCTCCAGGAGTGCATTACTGCATCTGGGATGCCAGCCCCTGGATGGCATTCACAATGGTTGATTGCCCTACAGAGATGGATCGCAGGAGGTCAATAGCCTCCTCACTCAGGGCAGCAGGGCTGACTGGGGCAGGGCCTGAGGTGCATGGGGCAAAGGAGATGTCCACACTCCTGGGTGAGCGGGCATTGGCAACTCGCTTAGGGGCTACTGGGAGGGCGGTGCTGGTACAGGGGGTGACGGCTGTACCTGCAGCTGGGGTGGTCACAGAGGTGTCCACTACCCCCAGGGAGCTTCCATCGGAGGGGGAATCAAAGTCTGTGTTGTCTCCCCCTCACCCTCCATCCCACTGGTTCCCTCGGCGTCGGTGGGCTCTGCCTCCTGGATCCTGTGGGATGCAGCTCCCTCTGTCGCCGGTGCCCCTGCTCCTCCGCCACATCATGCTAATGCACACATAAACAGGATGACAGAAGAAGAAAGGGGTGGAGGGAGAGAAAGGGAGCACTGGATTAATTACTGCACCAAGACCACAGTTGGCATACAAAGTACTATCACATACAGGGATCAGGATAGAGAACTATGCATTGCACTGTCATTCAATTGGCTATATGCCACAGCAAGATGAGGGCCAACCACTGCCAACTGCACCCCTCCTGGGACCCACAAAGCCCTGACTGACATGGAATGCAACCAAGCTAGGTTACCTGCATTTGCTATGTAGCCATTACCCTTGAGCTGGTTCATGCTGCAATGTCTGTCCTGGCATTAAGGGGCACCCACTAACTCACACCCAACACCCGGATCACATGCCACCTACCAATTATTGTAGTAACGCCCACTGTACTCACCCCCTTGTGGCTGCTGTGATGCTCTGAAGCACCCATCCAGCTCTGGGTAGGCCACCGCCAGTATGCGGGCCATCAGGGGGGTCAGGTTCCGAAAGGCACCCCTTCCTCTTTGAGAGGCCATCCCCGGCTGGGCCTCTGTGGTCTTCCGTGCCCAGCGTCTCAGGTCCTCCCACCGTTTCCTACAGTGGGTGCTCTGCCTGCTGTAGACCCCAGTGTCTGCACATCCTTGGCGATGGCACACCACAACCCCTTCTTTTGAGAGGCGCTGACCTGCAGAGGTAATACAGACAGGAGGACAGCATTACACATACAATCCAGCCTGTCACACATATGCCCACAAATCCTGTTTCCAACTCCACTGGCACACACATCGCCCAGCTCCCACCATGTATACTACCACCAGACATCCCCCCCAAATGACACAATGCCTGCGCACACATCTCCATGCAACCTTCCCACATGCATCGTGCCCAAGGTGTACTCACCTGTTGGTCTGGAAGTCCATGCAGCTGTCCATACTGGGGTAGGACCCCATCCACCAAGCGCTCCAACTCCATTGAAGTGGAGGCAGGGGCCCTTTACCCGGTCATACGAGCCATGGTATGTTCCAGACACAGGTCACAGCTGCACACGCAGTGTAGGTGTTGTCCTGTGGAGAGTCAGGAATCAAGTGAGAATTCAGATAGAAAATGGCGGTCACGTCCGCGGAGGTGTACACCATCACCGACGCCGCTGATCCCCATTGGCCACTGTACTCCATAGAGTCCCATATTAGCCAATGAGGAATTGCGCGGCGGTGCAAGACCGCCTTCTGCCACGACGCCCAACATTGGCGGAGTTACCTCACTTCCACCTGTCCCTAGATACAGGACAGGAGGTCGCCATTTCATGGTGGTGGACAACATTCAGATCTTCCATAACTGCACATACATTGCCATTCCCACTGTCCCATCACATTCATGCTGTATGCACACTGAGGTGGTGGTTCCATTGTTTAAATTGTGACAGCCTTCTCATTCTTCTGTGCCTTAGAGACCTACCACTGCTGACGAATAAAAGGAGGAGACAAACCCCTGTGTACAGACCCATTGTGGACTTGGCTACACTAAAGGACAGGCACTTAATACTCGCATATAGACTGGACAGGGCCACAATCACAGAGCTGTGTGCCCAATTGGAGCCTGACCTGATATCAGCTATCCTTCATCCCACTAAGATCCCCCCTCTTGTGCAGGTTCTATCAGTGCTCCATTTCCTGGCAACTGGTTCTTTCCAAGTGAAAGTGGGCTTGGCAGCAGGAATGTCACAGACAATGTTCTCAATCGTGCTGGCAAAAGCCTTGGTGAAACACATTGATTTCCCCTAGGTGGAAGATTTGGCCACTGTGAAGGCAGGATTCTATGCAATGAGACATATACCCAATATTATGGGGCGATCGACGGTACACATATTGCGTTTGTCCCCCAGCCAGAATGAACAGGTGTTCAGGAATCGGAAGAGTTTCCACTCACTGAATGTGCATATGGTGTGCCTGGCGGACCAGTACATCTCCCACATCACTGCCAAGTATCCTGGATCAGTGCATGACGCCTTTGTTCTGAGAAATAGCAGCATCCCAAATGTGATGGCCCAACTACAGAGGCACAGGGTGTGGCTAATAGGTGAGCCAGAGTCCCCATCCACTATATGTCATTGTACGCCTTTAGGTGTTATCCCCATAGCATTGTCTAAGGCTAATGTATGTCCTTCAATAATGGCAGGTGACTCTGGCTACATAAACCTATTGTGGCTCCTGATCCCTATGAGGAATGACAGGACAGGGGCTGTTATAATGATGCACACAGGCGAACCAGGAGAATAATCAAAAGGACCTTCAGCCTCCTGAAGGCCAGGTTCAGGTGCCTGCATCTGACAGGTCCATACCGAAGTATGGACCTTTCAGATGTCAGATCCCTGTGCTACTCACCCGAGAAGTTCTACCAGATAGTAGTGGCATGCTGCATGTTGCAAACCTGGCCCTCAGACGACACATGCCTTTTCTGTAGGAGGAGGAGACTGGAGATGACCCTATGGCAGCAATGGACCCTGAGGACAGTGAGGATGAGGAGGTAGAGGATGAGGATGTAGATAACAGAACATCAGTTATACGTCAATACTTCCAATGACACACAGGTGAGACAGGGGAACTGACCATTACTCTAACTATTGAATTTATCTGTGTGGCTGTAGCACAAAGGCATTCACTTCCTTTGCCTCTCAACTTATGGCTTCTCATTTTACAGATGGTGGTGATATGACAACAGTGTCCTAATGTGATTACTACAGACAGCTACAGGTCATTACTTGTATGCTATCACAGTGTTCAGATCATTTGCACTAGATGTGACTGTTCCCATAAATGCACATTTACAACACATAAAACAGTTTCACTCAAGTTGTGTTCAAGGGTATTTATTGCAGAGCAAATAATTGAGGGAAAGGTTCAATGGAATGGGGTGATAGTAGAGGAAAGTCCAGGGTATTGTTCCAGTGTGTTTGTAGCACAGGTCTAGTGTCCAAGGGGCAATAAGAAGGGGAGCAAATGCGGTTAAAAGTGGACAAGGTGACAGGGTTGGACACAAGGGGGACAATCAGGAGGGTCTCATTTCCTGGCGATGGTATTGGTCTTGGCAAGTGTCTCTGGCTTCAGTCTGGGTCGCAGGGAATGTTTGCAGGGTGGTTCATCTTCTGCAGAGGAGGGCTGCTAGTGGCCTGTGGGTCCTGTGGCGGGGCCTCCTGCCAACTAGCTACAGCTGAAGTGGAGGGCTGATCAATAGAATGGCTAGTGGTAGTGGCCCGTTGGTGTGCTGTTGATTCCCTCATGATGTTGGTCATGTCTGCCAGCACCCCTGCACCCCTGCTATGGAGATAATGGTGGTGTTGAGAGCCTGCAAGTCCTCCCTGATCTCCTGATGGTGTTCCTCCTGCATGTTGGTAAGGATCTGGCACATCGTGTCCTGGGATTGTTGGTAGGCCCCCAGGATCTTGGTGAGTGCCTCCTGGAGAGTCGATTCCCTGGGCCTGTCCTCCCACTGGCGCACAGAAGTCCTCCCAGTGTCCCCGTTGCCCTGTGCCTGCCCAGGTCCCTGATTGTCTTGGGGGTGAGGTGTGGGCTGGGGTCCCTGTACAGGTGGGCACACTGCTGATTGACATGTCCAGGGGACAGAGGTGTGGGGATGCTGGGTGGGTGCATGTCGTGTTGGATACTGATGGGGGAGGCTCTGTGGTTGACTGGGAGTGGGCTGGGGTGACCGACTGACCAGTGGTCCCTGATGGCCAGGTAGTTCATCCAGATCCAGAAGTCCAGAGTTACTGTCATCACTGGGGGCATCTTCTGTTGGGGGTCTGGTTTGTCGTGGCACCTCCTCTCCGTTGACATTAGCTGGGTGCACCTGTGGGCATGTAAGTGATGTATTATGCTTCATGTCTGTGACATATTGTACATCCCTAGCTTCCCCTCTATTGTTGCTGTTGCCCTTCTACCTTTGTATATGTATGGTGATGTATTGTGGGATTGTTAGTTCCCCTATGCTGTTCATGATTTTGTGATGGTTGTCCATGCAGGGCTGGGAGGGCTGTCCATGCCTTGGTATAGTATGCAGGGCTTGACATTGGGGGTAGTCAGAGGTGTAGGTGCAGTGTGTGGGATGGAGTGGAGTGATGGGAGTGAGAGTGAGGGGGTGAGATGGCATACAGGCATGGGGGGGTGATACATAGTAAATCTTGACTCACCCGTGTCCAGTCCTCCGGCTACTCCAGTGAGTCCCTCAGGATGCAGCATTGCCAAGACTTGCTCCTCCCATGCTGTGAGCTGTGGTGGAGGAGGTGGGGGTCCACCAACAGTCCTCTGTATGGTGTGCTGGTGCCTTGCTGCCACAGAACGTACCTTCCCCATAGGTCGTTCCAGCTCTTCCTGATGTCGTCCCTTGTTCTTGGATGCTGTCCCACGGCGTTCACCCTGTCCACGATTCTCTACCATATCTCCATCTTCCTGGCAATGGATATTTGCTGCACCAGTGCTCCAAACAGCTGTGGCTCTACCATGACTATTTCCTCCACCATGACCCGCAACTCCTCATCTGTGAAACAGGGGTGCCTTTGTGGGGACATGGGTGTTGTGTGTAGGTGTGAGAGTGTTGGGTAATGTGGTTGGGTGTGTGAAGTGGGGTGCGTGAGGGATGTATGGGTGTATGTGGTGTGTGTGTCTAGTGGTCGCAGTGGTCTTGGTGTCAGTCTTGTGGCAATAATTTGTATTCGTAAAGGGTTGTGGGTAATGTGGGTGTGTGTTTCATAGTGCTGTGGGTGAGTGGGTGTGGTGTGTGTATTAGTGTCAGGTGTGTGTTTTTGGTATTGGCCAATTTTGTGTAGATTAGTATTTGGGTGTCCATTCTGAGCGCACCGGAGAGTACCGCCAATGGTTTACCGCCATTGAATGTCTGCTGTGGTGATTCGTAGGTCATGATGTGGTAGGCGTTGTTTTGTTGGTGTAATGGTATGGGTGTTGATACTGACACTTTAACACTGACCTTTGGGCTGGCGGATTTGTATACGTGGCAGTATTCTTTCAGATTGGTATGTGTGTGTCATAATTTGGCGAACGGATGTTCGCCTCCGTGGCGGTATGATGGCGGCCGTCACGGCGGGAAGCGGGAATTACTGCCAATGTTATGATGAGGGCCTATGAAAGGTAACTCCTTCCTGGATAGAAGAAGGAGATTGCGTGCACACATAACACTCTCTCGCATCCATTGTTTTAACATAGTCATACAGCAAGCAATAGAAAACGTTAGAAGAAAGGTCTTCTTGTGAGTTGTTTATGTGTAAGTATTTCTCATCTCTATTAAACTACCCTGTCTTTGAAAGTGTAGTAGTAGTTTCAGTAGGACTAATGTAACTATTCTCTGGTGTGTAATGAACAGTCATACTTACAAGTATTAACAAGCACACTAACACGCACACAATTGCCAATGCAACACACACACATTTACAACATCCTTTAGGTTTTAATTTAATTGGATTGTTATCCATCCTGTAAAAAATCAGAAAGTTGAAGTAATGAAAAGAGAAACATTTATGCTATGCAGCGAAAATCCAAAACAAAAATATCTACTTTGCGAATATTTACAGCTACCAGCTTTTGTTCTTTTCCCTGGCTGTCATCAAAAATCAGTTCAGCAGCTTGTCAAAGTCAGTTCAACTTTCTAAGTCTCTTTCAATAGATCATAGTCTTTCAAACAATTATTTTCATTTGCACCTGCAGCATGTAATGTTCTTCTTGTTCAGCTGGCACTTTAGTTCCAAATTTCAACTCAAAGGCAAAGTCAAGTTCCAAAATCTTGAACTGGAAACTTGCGATCAAAACAAAAAGACAACATTTCTTTTTTTCAACTCATCTATTGTCCAATATGCCCATTCAGGACCAGACTACTTTGAGTTGTAGTTCTCTTCCTTTTCGTTCTTCTGTTCACACGTACTTCTCCGTCATTCAGATCATCGCCTGTATTTGCTCTTGTTGTTGTGTCTGGCTCTTCGCTTATTGTCTGCAGTGCATCTGGAACGTTTTCATTTGTTTGCGACTTAGGCCACTTATCTTCTTTCAGTGATTTGTCAGACAGTGTCTCTTGCAAAGCTGGACTTATTTCTTCGACAGGATTTACATGTTGACTTGATGTACCTGCACCATCCGCCAAATCCGGAGGAGTCAAATCGGCATGACTTTGATCTAACTCAACCCCTTCATCAGCTGCTTCAGGAAACATAATACGTCTCAACTGTTCTTCCCACTCTTCTGCTTCTGGGAGACTTCTCCTCTGACTTCACTTTCCTGCTACATTTGGTGATTCTCCAGCAGCTTCAGGAACCCCTATTTCATCTCTCAGTGGTGTACCTGAATATTCACCAGTTTCCACTGTCTCTGTCTCCGTCTCTATAGTCTCTTTCCTTGCCTTTTGAGACTTCACATCAGTTGTGGGTACTCTCAACAACGCATCTTCCATTTCTTCTAGTGGGTAGGACACTTTTCTCATGTTGCTGGCATGAATCCAGTTCAGGATCCCTGCACGCTTCACAACAGTCATTGTAACAAGGACAACTTGGTGTGGCCCCTTCCACCTAGGTTCCAGACAAGTTTTTCTCATGAGCTTCTTGACCACCACCCAGTCACCTGCCTGCAGACTGTGACACTGGTCGAGGAATGGGGGCACGTTTGCCGCTTCCACCTGATGAGAGAAAGAGCAAAGCACATCAGCTAGGTTCTTGCAGTAATCCAGCACCATATCATCTATTATGTTTATAAGAGCATTTGCGGTGACAGCTGGTAATCTCAAGGCTTGACCCATGAGGACTTCATGGGGAGAAAGTCCTGTTCCCCTGTCAGGGGTGTTTCTCATGCTCATCAGGACCAAGAGCAACGCATCTGGCCATTTCAAATTCGTGGAGGCACACCTCCTCGCCCTCCGTGCTTTTAGTGTACCATGCATTTGCTCTACCAATCCAGATGCTTCAGGTCGGTAGCTACATTGCAGCTTCTGTTCAATGGTCAATGCTGAACACAGCAATTTTATTACTTCACTGTTGAAGTGATTTCCTCTATCTGATTCTAAAGAGGCTGGAAAGCCGAACCTTGGTATCAATTCCCTAAGTAAAATCTTTGCAACCGTGAGACTGTCATTTCTACGTGTAGGGTAAGCTTCAATCCAATGGCTGAACATGCACACAATCAACAACACATATCTCAAGCCACCACACACCGGCATTTCAATGAAATCCATTTGCATTCTGTTATATGGTCCTCCAGCTCTTCCAAGGTGACTTTGACTAATAACTGTCCTTTTCCCTACGTTACTTCTCTGACAAATGATGCACTTATGATAAACTGCTTGAGCTACTTGTCTAAACTTTGGATTAAACCAGTATTGCTTAAAGGTACAAATCATCCCATCTCTACCAATGTGTGCTTGACCATGATAATGTCTCGCCATTTGCGTCAGTAGACTGTTTGGCAAAACCACTTGTCCTTCGTGTGTAACCCATAAATCATCAGCGTCCCTTTGGACTTATTTTAATTTAACCCAACTTTGTTTTTCATCATCAGGCACATTTTCCTGCAAATTTGTAATTTCATCCCATGTGTCAACTGTTGACAGCAGGTAATTTGCATTTTCCTCATTATCCTCAAATTTCTGACATTCTTCAGTAATAGTTATACAGTTCAGGGCACAATGTCTAGCTACTTGATCAGCTTAGGCATTTCCTCTTGAAATGGCATGAGTGGATCTCTGATGTGCACTGCATTTAACTACAGCAATTCTCTCAGGTAACTGTAGGGCTTGTAACAAATCATGAATTCTATCACCATTTTTAACCGGTGAACCAGACGAGGTCATGAAACCTCTCTGTGACCACAGCTGCCCAAAATCATGCACTATTCCGAATCCATATTAGCTGTCAGTGAAAATTGTAACTTTGTGTTGTGTACTGACACAACAGGCTCTTGAGAGGGTTACTAATTCAACAACTTGTGCAGAAGATATTCTTTGAAGCCATGAAGCTTTGAGTCTGCATATACAGCTCTCAGGTCACTTCCGCTATCCCTTAAACAGGAACGATTGACAAACATTATTGGGTCATTCCCTTCTAAAGGGGTGTCTTGAATATCAGGTCTGGGTTTCGTGCATAATTCAGTCACTTCCAAACAATCATGTTTGACTTCTTGCAACTTCTCAGGCTCAACATTTTCAACGGGAAGTAATGTTGCTGGGTTAGGTACTGTATACCTTTTCAGAGTTACATTGGGTGAGCCCAGTATAAGGGACTCATATTTGGTCAACCTAGAATTAGTCAAGTACTGGGTCTTTGTACGTGTCAAGAAAATTTCAACAGAGTGAGGGACCAAAACTGTAATGTGATGTCACATTACTATGCCTTCGCATTGGGACAATGAAACACAAACCACTGCAACAGATTGCAACCAGGTAAAGCTGATGCGACTGGATTCAAAGAAGCAGAAAAATATGCTACGGGCAGTTTACACCACCAGGTGCCTGTACCAGGACAGAAAGTGTGCAAAAATTGTGGTCATGACGAAACAACATAAATGTTTTTGTGTAATCAGGAATTCCCAAAGCTGGTGCTCTGCACAAACTCTTTCTACTCAGTAAAGGCTTTCATGCAAGCTTCATCAAATGGGACCGGTTCTGGGACATCTTTGTGTGTCAATCTTTGCAAAGGCTTCAAAATCATAGAGACATTGGGAACCCACTGGTGACAATAGCTCACCATTCCCAGAAATATCCTGACATTTTGCTGTGTAATCGGGGGATTCATTTGTAAGATGGCTGTAACCCTCTTTTTGGAAAGTTTACTTACATCTTTTTCTATTTGGTGTCCCAAATAATTCACTTCTTTCTGTCAATACTGTATTTTCTCTTGGGACACTTTATGTCCGTTCTCTCCCAAAGGATTCAATAAAGATATTGTATCTTGCCTGCATCATTCTCTCATCTTTGATCAACCAAAAGATCATCAATGTACTGAACTAATGCTGATTGGAAAGGCATTTCCAATGGTTCCAAATTATTTTTCAACACCTGATTAAATATTGACGGTGACTCTGAAAAACCTTGTGGGATCCTGCATCAACTGTAGATTATATTACAGAATTTAAAACTGAAAAGAAATTGGCTATCATCATGAAGAGGCACGTAAAAGAATGCTTGTGAAAGATCCACCACTGTGAACCATTCGGCATCACATGAAATCTGAAACAGATTCACTGCTGTATTAGGTACAACTGCATAACAATTCACTACTATGTCATTAATGTTTCTCAAATCTTGAACAATTCCGAATTCGCCACTTGGTTTTCGCAAACCCATAATAGGCGAATTACATGGGCTGCTCAGCACTTCTCTCAAAACTCCCTATTCTCAAAATCCTCAATTACAGAAGTTACTCCTTCTATTATATCTGGTGCCATGTGATATTGTGGGGTTTGTGGAAAAACTGCACAACTTTGACTGGATCAACTCATTTGATCAGACCCATATCTTTTCCAGATAGGTCTTTCAAATAAACTGTAGCCTGTAAATCAGTCAGCAAATCTTTTACTGTGAAAGCAGGATAGAAACTAATCAGTGGAAATTCTTCATTAACTGAATCATATTCGGTTTGCACAGATGAATCATCCTCATCATCACTATTCATCTGAATAGCAATCCCATCATTTGAACAGGTGATGATATCATTTCATTTTGCAAAATAGATCTCTTCCTAGCAAAGAGACTGGACTTGAGTCACAAACTATAAACTTATGCATTCCCTCAAAATTTCCAATTTTAACAGGGACTGGTTGAGTAATCGGGTTCGTCAGGAACTGATTTTCTACTCCTGCAATCTTGATCGTTTTCTCAGAAAGTGGTACATTCGGAACTTCTGCTGTTCTTACTGTGGAGCGTTTCGCTTCTGTATCAACTAGAAACTACACATTATGACCCATTACCTTTCCGTTAACATAGGGACCTTTCTGATCCACTTCTAATGAAGCTGTCAACACACATTCTTCTTCATCCGAACTCTCACTAATCGTTTCATCATTCAACTCATCCTCACTGTGAAGTGTAAATTGTTGTGCAGTTTGATTTCTGTGATTTAACTTTTGACCCATGTTCTGCTGAGGAAGCATCGTCTGCTTCTGGACTATAGGAGCTTGAGGTATCTGCATTTGCTGCTTTGGTAGCATTTCTACCTGAGGCTTCATTAACTGTGTCTGTGGCATCTGATAGTGTGGCATCTGCATTTGTTGCATCTGTTGGGGACTTTGCATTTGCTGAGGAATCTATATCTGATTACTTTTTACATTAAACTTTTGACACCTCATTGCCAGACCTTTCGAATTTGGGAAAAGATTGCTTTCATGCATCTGTGTAACTACACCATCCTGCACCATCATTGGACATTCACGCTTCCAATTCCCAAAATTTCCGCAACTGTGACAAGGTAACATCCTTTTCATTGCCTGCATATCACCTGCATTGACCATCATTTTCGAATTGACGCGATTACCATCTCCATTTCCACCTCGACCTCTACCTCTTGCCTGATTCTGAAACAACATGTTTCCCTGCTGCTGAAGAAAAATTCCCTGTTGCTGTGGAACATTACCCTGCATCCCTGATTGTGCTGCTTTAATCTGAATAATTTCAATCTCATCACTACAGTATTTGATGAACTGCAACACCTCATCAACCGGTTTTGTTTGCCAACAAATCAAATGACTCTTAAGCATCTGGCCAATTTCAGGTCTGACACCTTCAACAAATCTAAACACAAAGTGAATCATGTCTTTCAGCTCAATTGTCTTGGTTCCACTATAATGTCTAAACGTTTGCAGCAATCTCTCATATTAAGTACGTATGGACTCTTTCACTTCCTGGGCTGTCCTATCGATTCTCTGCCAATCAATGCTCTTGGGGGAAATTCTCATTTTCAGGAAATCAATCACTCTGTAATACAGCTTCATTACCTGAGGCGACGGTGCAACTGTGACTGGATCTCGTGGAGGCTCTTGTGTTGGCCAATCTACACTCCTTTTACATTTGACCCACAGGTCTGCTGAAACAGCAATCTTTAATAATGTATTTAGGTCCTCCCACAGGCACTTTGCAAGTTTCACAAACCTAACTGTTGCTGGTACCACTCCACTGGCTTCTCTCTCAATCTCACGTAGTCATTTGTAAATCACAAAATATCACTTCTGCTCCAAGGACATGTACAAAATTTCCTTCTGGAATTTCTCTCATCGGAAACGCCCTAACTGAATTATTATCTGCTTGTTGTACATTCAAATTCGAGGGTGTATTCGTGCGTACAGGCTCCCCTTTCTTCTTATCGCTCTTCTTCACCCATCTGCCTTCCCATTTATCTAATGCTCCCCATAGTTGGATACATTGAATTAATTCCCTAATATGAATTTTCCTTCCTGTTATTCTCATGTTCTCGAAATCCTTTGAGTCAAATTCTAATCGATAACTTCTCCTCAACTGCTTCGTTTTGTCAAGATCTACATCATATTTCTCTGCCAGGTCTGTTAATTTTCAGTGAGTCAGTCCAGCCCTGTGTGTTATTACTCTGCATGCATAACGTAGTTCATCTTCAGTGTATGTATCTCTCCTATGTACATCAATCCCTCCTTCAATTATTTCATCTAACTCACATTTAAGCATTGTCATGTTCATTAATTTCTCCCTTTCAGTGAGTGTCCTCGTCCTTGTTTCGCTCAACTTTTCTACCCAATCTGTCAATTGTTGGGCTGTCATCCCCTGCAATTAAATGTTATTATTGACTACCCTTCATATATTTTGAGGTGTTAATCTCGGTGTTTCTGGAATCTGTGAAGACCTGGAGCAGCTCAAATCAATCAGTGGATCTGTTCTGTCAAAAGCTTGTCTTGCTGGAGTCTGGATCACAGGCGTCTGGTTCATTGGAGTTGGGCTCTGTAGAGTTATGACTTCTCTATTAACATTCAATCTCTCCATTACTGTGTTCGAAGTGAATATACTCTGTACTCTATTTTGGGTATTTCCCTGGGAAAACAACGGAACAACTGGACCAATGGTTACTGGTACTGCTAATGCTTCTGGACTTGTCTGAGCATTCTCATTTCTTGCGTAAATTATTCCTGAACTCTGGCATTTCAATACTGTAGGAGTTGGTTGTGGATTCATCACATGTGTATAACTCGGAATGTTCTGAACTCGGTCAGGAGATACAGAAATCTGAGCATCTCTCTGAACATTCTGAACCTGTACTGGGGACAGTGATCTAGGTATGGGCTCCATCTGGACTATCACTGGTCTCTGGTAAACATGTGGTTGTATCACAGGTACTGTAATAACTGGCTTATGACTTACAGCCGGAATAGTAGGATAAATCTTAGGCGGCTCCACAGTCTGAATCATAGGTGTCTGGGTAACCGTTATAGCAGGAACATTGGTTGTAACCTGAACTTGGCTCTGAGTACCCTCAAGCAGCAGTGACATTGGGGCACTTGGATTAGTACTAGTACTTGACAGTAGTTCTAGTTCTGCATATCGTGGGGGGCGATTCCTCAGTAACTGTAATATGAACTCCTCATCGTCCGAATATTCATTATAAGGCAATGATTTTCTAGCTTCAGCTGACGTCGACCCCTCATCTTCTGAAGAGTCTCTGTAGTTTGTCTTAGCCCTCTATTCGACACAGCTCCCTGTCTCTTGTGTAATTGCAGGAAACATTTTAATTCCCTGTAAAGTTTCAGTTCTCCAAAATTTTAACTCGTTGTCCCATCTAGCTTCTGTTAAAGTCTTTTCCACTTTTCTCATTCTTCTCTCAAATTTTAATTTCTGTTTTTGTCTGGCCGCTAATTCCCAAATGGCTAAAGCTTCAAATTGTGCTGGTCTCGGCAGAGGTTTTAAATCATACAGCACTTGTCTCAAATCCTGCAATATTCTCAAGTAAAAGGTTCCATGTACAGGAAACGCTAAACTCCCTTCCTTCTCTGTGATTCTGCACCAATGTTTTAACCAAAGACATGCTCTAGTACCTTTCTCCTCAATTATGATGTATGCTGGGGTACCTTGTGGCAGACAGATTTCTCCTACTCTGGTTGGAATATACTCATCTTCTCTAAGTGCACTCTCTAATGCTTTGACAATTTTCATTTTTTGTTCAAATGTGACTCAAAACTACACATTTTAATTTCAAAATAGGAAGTAATTAAATCCCAAAATCCTTTTTGCTTGTCTCCCTAGACCAATAGTCTCTCACAGTTGTCCAACAATCCACTTGAGACTCTTTTCACCAACCAACCGATCTCAGCATGGACATATGTGACGTCACTCACACGGGCATGAGGTGACAAAGTCTTGCGACTTGTCCTCCTGACACTCAAAATCTCACAAAACTAATGCGGAATATTGCGAGCACTAATAAAAATCAACAAACCAATTTGTCTGCTTGCTACAGGTAGGGAACACAATCACCTCGGAAGCCTCACAGAATGTTCAATTGCAGCATTTAGCTCTGACAACTACTTATTCTGAAGCTTTCTCTGACTTGCAAGTAAAATCTGACCAGCAAATTTTACCCTTGACCAATATCAGATCCTCCTTGGGCCTTCAAGAATTACCAATATCAGTCAAACTATCACTCCCTTCAACACTCACAGACTCAGGAATTGTTGTCAACCACGCCTGATTGACCTACTGAAACAGACAAATGACAACAACCAAGTATCTCATATACTTGTAATACTCCTGAGTCTTAGACCATCGCAGGGTCCGTACACCAACAACCACCTGGGCAATTTTTGAGCACAAATCGCCACTCTCAAATGAAGTTCGACAACTTCCCTATACCCAAACTTTGGAGTATGCACACTCTCTAACAAACTACGTTGAAGTATGCAAACTCCCTAATTCTCACAAACATCACAATTCACCTGCAATTTGCTTAAGCTGTGCAAGAGCAAATACTAATCCATTCACAGAATCACAATAGGAACACTGAGAAACATTTCAAAAAAGCATTGGCAAATCCAAATGTCAAAATTTCAAATTTTCAAACAAGCATTGGTAAAACCAACTCTCACCAAGAGAGAACCTTAATCCTCGCACTATAACGACAAAACCGTCCTCTGCTACCAAAACTGCTGCCGCGTCCTTTAGACCTTATATTTCTGTTGATATCTTCTTTTATAAGGGGACACGTTAGGGGAGATCGCATGGACCTTTGAACTTTGACAGTGAGAAAGGGTATGGTCTCAAACAACTCATCAATAAACATTTCAGCAAAAATATAACAAATTTAGATAGGGAATCAATAACTTGAATGCACCATGGCCTATGTGGCCACGAATTACCACACCAGTTTAGTATAGTTTAAACATTTATTTCCCTAGATTAACAATGCTAAGATCATGAAAAATCAAGCACAGAACAATATGATCAAGATACACAAATAACACTGGCTGTCCAAATCTCCTAAAGAAATTCAGCTTCCACAAAACATGTATTGTTAAACACTAAAGAATAATCGTGCAGAATAACAAACCATATCAAATGAATAATTGCAACAGAATACATTGAGTTATGACAGATGAGTCAATAACAATCAGTTTCAAACAACAGTCAAATTTGGAATGTGTGACACCCTAATCTATTACCCTAATCAGATTGCGACTGTTTGGGCTTCATGCAAGAAGAAAAATCAAGCCAAAATATAATTTTAAAAACATCTACATATGGTGCTAATAAAAATCAGCAGTTTGCTTCTAGATGGGAAAACATAAAAACCTGCAAGAAAAACAGATACACATTTGTATACCTGTCCATAATTGGGTTCAGTAGGCATTGAGGATTTTCTTCAGCACAGCATCTTCACAGTCAGCTTCAGATGGGCAGTGAGATAAGGGAAATGGTTCAGTAAAAGTGGGCTTAAAGTACCTGAACCATCAATGGCAGTAAACAAAAGAATAAACATCAGGTAAAGTAGGAAGAAAAAGATTTAAACGCAGTCAAAGAAAGAAAAGCCACTGAACATTAGAAAGGCTGAAAAACAACAGTAAGTAATTGCAGGGTTTTAAAAGATAGAAAGACAACTGGAACAACTGAAAGGCAACTGAACAAAAAGCTGAGCAGGAGCTTGAGAGACTGAGATAGTGAGAGACTGAGAGTGAGAGGGACTGACTATCCTGCCTCCTCATCATTCGAGGTTTTTTATTAAAGTCTCCGAAAATATCTAAATTGTCTGCCATTGGACAGATACTAGGGTGACTAGGAAAGAACCAATAGAATCAAATAAGTTTCATAATGTAACAGCTTTCTTCGGTGGCATTGTCTCAGGCTCCTGTTGTCACGCAGAGATTTTCACCAACTGCTTCTCACGGTGTTCACAAAGTGCAGACTGTATGCCATTGTTCTCCACCATCGCACTATCAGCTAAGAAAGTTACAAATATGTTGCAGCTAAGGAACATTTCTCATGTGCTGCACAATGCTCTGGGAAAGAATGAGATAGCTTCTTCTCTTCACATCATAAATTCTAAACCTTTTCTACGTGTGGAGTTAACTGTGAGCTTCAGGTGAAAGAAAACACGCATTACAAATGTGCATTATAAACATTTCAGAAGCTCTAAACTAAAACATTTTAATTTCATAAATCATTAGTTAATCATTGTGCAGAGTTAGTAGAACACAAACACATTTCATAGTGTGTTTATTTCAGTAATACATTGATGTAATATTGTGCATTTATTGGTAAAGTGTAGGCCACATTTAAAACATGTGCTCATGTTATTTAATTTGTGTACTGTTTAAACATATGCAAACTATATAATTAGTCACACAAGTGGTTAACACTGAATTACGCTCTCTCACTGCGCGAACCTGCAGATCCCTGCCCTGTTTAGAGGAGGGCAAACTTTCGGTGCACAATCATTCACTGTGGTCTGTCCCCTAAGGGGTTGCTACCTTTAATACATTGAGAGCTCCACACTATTTAAGGTGTCCTTCCTAATGCAGATTTTTCCTTCCTAAATCCTCCATGTGAGTTGTGACAAGCTGGGCAGGGAAAATCAGAAATTGCTCCCACGTGTAACGGTCATTGATTATTTTGTTTTTCAGAAATAACTCCCCCGCTCCAATGGTTTGTTTCAGCACATAAAACATTTGTCCCATCAGACATTCATAAATAAACCTCTGCAGTGGTGCTTCACCCTCAAAAGGGCAGATGGTTGAATGGAAGCAGGGTTTCTGCCCACAGTGGTCTAAACAATCCCCTTAGTATTTTCATCTAGGTGCACAAAAGTGTCTATACTGTTACTTCAAACAACATAGCAGGGTGTCCTACAGGACATGCATTAAAATGGCCACCCTTCAGAATCTTCTAGAATTAAAAGATATTTGAAGGGCAAATAATGCAGAGTATTTATGCATCATTGCAAATCAGATGCATAAACCAATATGTGTTATATGTGGGCTGTGGTGCGTATGTACACTACCCGTATATGTGACCAAAAAGCACTGCAGCAGATGGCTCCATTGTGTTCTGACTAGGCTGCAGTTTAAATGCATTGAAGTACTAAAGCCAAAGAAAAGTGCTTTGCCATGTAGGAAAACCTCTTTTTTAGGTCAGCACCACGTTTGGCTTGGCTGTTTTCTATTTAAAAGGGAAACATGCTAGACGTTAAGGAAACTATTTGTCACATTGTATGTAAACTATGTTTTTCTTAAGAAGGCCTAGATATGAATTACCTAATTTATCCAACTTGACTTGTGAACATGAGAGAAGTTTATACACAGCTATTTTCCACTTGTTAATAAGCTGATTTAATGTTGATAGATTTTTGATTAGTTTAGTGTTAAACACTTTTAAAAATTATTTTGTGCTGCCTGTGAGCAAATTGGTTTAGAACCAGTTTGCTAAGTAGTCTGCCCCAGGGACTGGAATACATATTGCAGACTGACTCTTAATAACTAGCCTCTTAAAGGACAAAGAGTTTTCCTCTGGGAGCAGGAAGGCTGAAGCCATGTCAACAGTGACAAGGAAGGAAGACAAGAATAAGACCCTAAACTTTCTCAAAGTGCTTCCAGTAGGAGAGGAAAAACGTTCTACCGCTGACTGGGTAATAGAATACTACGTCTCCACAAAGGAATGGCTGCAAGGGAGTACAAGGGTTCTACATGTGGAGGAAGATTAGGACCCTTTGGGATGAGGGACTCTAGGAAAGCTTTCAGTGAAAGGAAGTGCTAATAAAAAGGAGGGTGGGTTTTCCACAAAACACCAGGATTGGATGTAGGTTATTGTCCAAATGCTAGTTAGTGCACAAGAAAACACTGGCATATCACCACCACCTCCTCAGAATATTCCTGGGAAAAAGCATCAAGAAGGCCAAGCTGTTGCAGAAAGAAGTTCCAAGGGCTCTTTTGCTGGAACTATGAGACTGAAACTACTCTCAAGGGTCAAGAGGCTGGCCTCCTGCTGCTGGAGAGGGACATTAATGGCAGGAGAGCTCCGTGATGAAGGCTCTGGCATACTCTGTGAGCTGGACCCTGAGAGAGTCCTGTGTCAAGAGAGACCTGGACACGTATTATGGATAAAGTAACTGGGTGCAGACCAGGTCAGAGCACCCTAACATAACAACTATAATGCCTCCAACTGCAAACTAGCATCTGATCTGATGGCAGTGCTTTAATCAAAGCTAGACTGGCTGTTTGAAGCCACCGGTGTGCTTTTCACTCTGCAGAAGACAACATTTACTGCTTTTGAAATGAGACTGATGGTATGTACAGTGAATGACTTCACCCATCTACAGGGAGAGAGACGGCTGGGGGGTCCATATAAACCTACATCCCTTTTCAATGGGCACCCTCAGTGCACACTGACTGTGTGCCACCTTTATAAGGTGCATAGTCAGTGCTCCTCCTGATAGCATATTTGAATCAATAATAAGATGCAGGGCATACCACCTTGAGATCATACCGTCGTACATTTGTGCACTGGTGCAACCTGTATTACAGAAGGAACTAAGCAAGCCTCTGCAGCCCCTTCTGTAATAAAGTGCCCCAAGGCACAAAAAGAAGGGACACACTTGTTTTGGTCCATGTTTTCGTCCGTGGCCTTTGAGAGTGTGAATTTTCTAACATGATTAATAATGATTGTAATGAACTAAATGTATGATGCATTAACATGTAAAATGAGTGTGTTTGAAAAGTCCATTATAATTCATTTTCTGTCTCTATCTGAGTAAAATTCGAACTAAATAATGTGCTATTTTCCATGATTCAATGCTTTTATAAAATGTATTTGGAGTTTGAATAGATGTGTCCACAGCTACCCCTAGTGGGTTGCTGCATTATGTCTTACAAGGTCATGTTTTAACCGAGCATTGTATAAGTTGAATGTCTCATTGAGGATGTTACTAATACGTGGTTTTTCCTCGAGGATGGAAGCAGAAAAGTAACTGTAAAAGTTTCTTCCTGAAAAGTGGTGTCCAAACGGAGATGGAACAATGGGGCTACAGATGAGACGGAAGAGGAAGAGATTAACACGAAGAAAATGTTTTAGTTAATGTAGAATTGTCGTATTTTAGGGTATCAGTTATCAGTTTAGTTGTTGATTGGCTAGAGCATAACCACCCTATGGACTGACCAATCATAAGCTTTTAGAGTTTATTATAACAAGTTAGAGAGGTTAGGAAGAGTTAGAGGGAGATTGATGACGAGAGTCAGGTGAAGCAGGAGGCTAACAAGTGTTCCTGTATCAGAGGGTTTAGCTATCGTTAGGCCCGAATTCCGAGGACATAACTGATGGTGTCCACTGGCTGAAGTAGACTGCTTGTTGATGTTACTATTAATTGGGTAACATATAATATTGAGATGTTATGTTTTTTCTATTTGTTTTTCATGTACCAGTTGCAACATGTGACATGAATGCTGCATAACAATATTAATAATAATAATAATATTTTTTTCTTTTATTAATCCAAGTTAAGAGTTTTTCTAAATTTATGTTACTAAATTCTTTTTACATGAAGCCCAACATGTTAATGCTAATTTGTGGTTAGTAATGGTCTGACTTAGAAGGCAAATGATTTTTTTATTGACATCATTTGAGTGTTGTACTAATGAATATTTTACCATTATTACCTGTTTTGGTATTATTATTGAATGTGATTCTCTTGGAAATAATTTGTTTGGTTGTATTAATCAAATTGAGATATAGTAGACATTTTAATCAACCGTTTCTGATTCTTTATATTTTCGTGACATTAGCATTTTTAATATAGGGTAATACATTTTATAATTCTTCTTAATAAACTGGTGTGGTTATTGAATAAGATTCTAATTTTGTTAAATGTTTGATTATTGTTGGTCTTCCCATACCTCATTCATGACATCCCCTCAAACCTATGTCGCTTCCATCCATCGTCCTCTAGCTCAGAATCCACTATTGTTGTGAGCTATAGCTAGGAGTCTGTGGCGCGCTAACAGTTTTTGGTAGCAGATTACGGTTACGTCATTGTTTTGATGATGTCGTAATGTGGTTGTGAGATTCTTTTGGTAAATATAAAATTGAGAAGTGTTGGGTTTTCTTTTCTAAATGATATACGGAGGTAGCAAAATGAGTTGCTAGTTGCCGTAAGTGACTTTCCCAGGTTCCTGGAAACCTCCTAGGTTGAAGGGTATGTTCTTAGCGGTGTTTGAATGTATTGATTAAAAGTGAATTTGCGCTTGCACAGCTTTAGCTAATTTGCAGACAATTAAAGTGAGAGTGAGTTTAGAGGAGTATAAATACTCAAAATAGTTTTAGATGATTAGAGATGAGAGTAGGGAAGCGGCGTTCTTCATTTGAGTGTGGCGCTTGATGCAGGAAAAAACATCCACGTGGTTTTTGATGACAGACCTAAGGAGAGAGGTCTGGGACTCCTGAGTATTTTGACAAGTGTACAGAGACACTTGGTATATGTTGTAATTTGCTCATTTAATAGACCGATCCGGCGTGATTGGTAAGTCGAGTTTGTGAGAATTAGTATGAATGAAACTATACTGAAGACTTGGTGAGTACTAAGGGCACTAGACAATATTCCAAGGAACAGTGGAGAAGTGAAGTTTGCGGGTCGAATTTTACTCACGATTGTGGAAACTATGAAAAAGTGTAGGCGAAAGCAGAAGGTTACTTTGGAAGGTTCTGAAGCAATTGTATTTCCCTACCTGTAGTAACTGAGTAAATTTGTTTTGTTTATGTTGGCTTGCGAATTAATATTGCGTTGATTTTGCGTTTGAGTTGTGAAAGAAATTAGTACGATAGGCTTTGTCAGCGTCTCAGCAAGTGTGCTGAGGAGGGGTGAACGTGATAGTGTGACATAGTTGGTGCCGCGCTGAGATTGGTCGAGAGTAGGATTCGTTAATCGGTCTGAATATGAAAGAACGCGATTGGAAGGTGAGGGGGTCGAAGAGAATTGTGGGATTGTTGTCACTTTTCACGAATGATTGCTCTTTCCTTATTATTGTTTATAATTGTTTTGATTCAATTGAGTTAATTAATTAATTAATTTTGTTGAAATTGTTAAGTTTTGAATAAATTGCAGTCGAAAATGAAGTTTTTCAAACCATTGAGAAGCACGCTGAGAGGTGATGAGTATATTCCGGCACTGGAGGCGGAGGTTTGTCCACCAGAAAATACTCCAGCATATATGGTGTTTGAAGAGAAGGGTGCAGGTGCATGTCTTTGGTTGAAGCATTGGGTCAAAATTACAAAGAAAGAAGGTTGTCTAGCCTTTCCAGGACATGGTACGTTTAATTTGAGAATTTTGGATAATTTGAGGTCAAAGATGTACAGTTTAAAACCCTCACCGAGACCAGCACAATACGAAGCTTTAGCAATATGGGAAAAAGTAGCTAAACAGCAACAGGCATTGAAATTCGAAAAGAGAAAGAGGAGAGTGTGAAAGTCACTAGCAGAAGCTAGATGGGATGAAGAGCAGAAAAGGTGGAGAGTAGAAACATTACAGGGAATTAGATTATGTCCTGTGAGAACGAGGGAGGATGAGACTGAAATAAAAGACGAAAAGAAAAAGAAAAAGGGTTTAGCAGAGACAAAGGAGAAAAACGTGAAAGACTCAAAGCTAGTCATGTTCAATGATGATAATGAGTTGATGGAGAGTGAAATAATTACTCAGATTTTAGAGACCTATCCTCCACCGAGTGCAACTCAAAGGAATGATACTGGACCAAATGTGAGTAGGGTTAGTAATATAATTCCTACTGCACCATCAATTTCAGAGTCATCAGGGAACATTCTGGATAAGGAGAGAGTTCAGATGCAGAGCAGTTTCAATGATTCAGTGAGCAACAGACAGCAATTCAAAATGAACATCTGTGAAATACGTTCAGAAGCTCAAATTGTGAGGTCAACTACTGATTTAGGCCCTCATTCTGACCTTGGCGGGCGGCGGAGGCCGCCCGCCAAAGTCCCGCCGTCAGGTTACTGTTCCGCGGTCGAAAGACCGCGGCGGTAATTCTGACTTTCCCGCTGGGCTGGCGGGCGGTCTCCTTCAGACCGCCAGCCAGCCCAGCGGGAAAGAGGCTTCCACGATGAAGCCGGCTCGGAATCGAGCCGGCGGAGTGGAAGCTGTGCGACGGGTGCAGTTGCACCCGTCGCGTATTTCACTGTCTGCGCAGCAGACAGTGAAATACATGTAGGGGCCCTCTTACGGGGGCCCCTGCAATGCCCATGCCAGTGGCATGGGCACTGCAGGGGCCCCCAGGGGCCCCGCGACCCCCCCTACCGCCATCCGGATCTCGGCGGTCCGACCGCCGGGATCTGGATGGCGGTAGGGGGGGTCAGAATCCCCGCGGCGGTGCAGCAAGCTGCGCCGCCGCGGAGGATTCAATGGGGCCGCGGTACACTGGCGGGACCCCGCCAGTGGTGCCGGTCCGACCGCGGCTTTACCGCCGCGGTCGGAATCCCCATTGGAGCACCGCCGGCTTGTCGGCGGTGCTCCCGCGGTCCTCCGCCCTGGCGGTCAAAGACCGCCAGGGTCAGAATGAGGGCCTTAGTGTTGACACAAGGTAAACAAAGGATGAATTTGAAAGAGCCTGTTCAAATACAGATTCCACAGATGCAGAACATGACTGCAGGACAGATGCAGAGAGTTAGATATTTAACAAGTCCAGATGCAATAACTGTGCTTATTACAATGGGTCTGATAACTCCATTATATACTCATGTAGATAATAGTGGAGTTTGTTCATTAATGAATATGCAGAATAGACAGGGGCCGAGTTTAAATGAGACAAATTCTTTGATTGATTTATCTCCTGATGAGGATTCTGGAACTATGTTTTAGAATGATCAGGGACAGAGAACAACGGTTCCATCACATTGTGTGAGTTCAGGACAAGAACAAGAAACTGGTGCTAACGCGCCTTGTGCTTAGTAAGTAAACTTACAAGGGGACGCGTACAGGTCGATGAATCTTTTGGATCGCATAGAGTATCCTAGTTAACAGTGACCAATGGAGCATCAAGAAACATTATAATCAACAAATAGACACCATTAAGAAACTTTGTCTAACAAGAAAAATACCATAACTCTCAAAAAAGTATAATTCTAATCAAAACCTTTATTCTGATTTTATTGTTAATCAAACTTTATTAGCATCATGAATAGCAATTTCACCAAGTGTTATTGATAAGCGAAAAACAATCATCATCATAAATCAGCAAATCCTTAAACATAGAATAATTCAGCAATGCAAGTCAGTCGGTCACCCATCACCATTAAGTCGCCCTTGTCAGCCTACCAATCTCGAATTACCATCAGCATGTGGGTCTTCATGCAAAAACAATTTAGTCAAAAAGTGTTAATTTGGAAAAATCTATCTAGAGAGAAAAACTTTTAAAAACACAGCGCAGTTGGTACCTAGAAGGAAAAGTAAACATTAGTCAGTCAACATTTTATAGTTACCTATCCAAGATAGATCAGCAACGAGTCAGTCTTCGTCTCCAGGTCATCAGTCATCAGCAAGTATCAGTCTCACAGTGAGTAAACCCAATTATCAGCACTTCGGACAGTGTCTCTCGACGTCATCAACTTTCGCCTCTTATTTCCTTCTTGTGTCATGACTTTTTATTAGGGTCTCTCAGTCCGTCCCACAAATTGCTAATTGGTCAACCTCATCAGGGGTTATGATTCTAACATATAGTTTTTGTTTACCACTTGTTTGCGTCGGTTCAAGCATCAAGTTCCATTAATATGATTGGTCCTTCTGTCGATGAGAACATCATCCGGCTCTTCAGGTAACAAAATTGTTGCCCACAGTCTTTTAGTCAGTGCCTCCATTGTTCAAGTCTTGGGAAATTACATTAATTGTATCCTGAAGGGCAGAATTAGAGCTTAATACGCTGTGCTCTATCATAACCTAGGTAGGAACTAGTCTGTTGACTCTAGTGACAATATTGTAACATTATTTTTATGTTTTATTATCCTTGTCAGAATGATAATCTTGTCATGCAGTACTGTCCTGGTTATTGCAGTCCACACTTTTCTATCTAAGATGCACTCACTTTATTAAAGCATTGTTGAAATATATACTGCCTCTGTTTGTCATTGTGTATGTGAGACTAATGTACCTGAGAGAAATGGATGAGACCTGAGTGACCACGGCTTCCCTGAGAAACCAGTTATGTCATGCGCTCAGCTGCCCAATCACCCCTGCCCTTTGGTAGAGATGAGGCACTGCTAGTTAGCCGGAGGTTCCCCTGGGAAGACATCATCCCCCATACCTGAGCAAAGGCCTGAAGTCTGTGAAGACAGCTGTAGTGAAGCATTCGGCAATCAGCATACAGTCATGGTTTTCTGGCTGGAATCTCCCTCTAACGTGTAAGGGACAGGGAAGTGTTTTTATAATAAAACAGCTGGTGTTCTAAGAAAATGTCCCTACGTAAGGATGTGTATTTTCTATGAATTTCAGAGACTAAACTTATACCACGTTCACCGGCAACCTATTTTGCTGCAGCCTTGAAAGAAACACAGGGTGAGCAAGAATGTCTTGTTTGAGAACAGAGTGCTGGCCTAGGCAAAAACAGTCAGATGGAGAGAAAATAATACAAGGCCGTAAAAGTGGCTACTGTAACAATAATAAAGCAAAGCAGAATAAAATACATCTAAGTTAAAGCACACATCGGCAGGTCTAGTATGTTAAAATAACGTGCATGAAGCTATAACTAAAATGGCTACACAGCAGTACAACCCAAAATTCAGACAAGTAGCGGAGCTGGTTTGCCATAGGTGTGTAATATGCCAGCAGATGAATGTTGGCAAAGGAACGGTAGTCAACATGGGACACGTAGGTATGGCGTGAGGTCCATTCACTAGAATGCAGATGGATTCAATTGAGATGGCCGCATGTGCTAGTTTCAAATATGTGCTGGTGATTGCGTGCATTTTTAGTCAGTGGATTGAGGCATGTCCAACAAGGAGAAATGATAGTCTTACAGTGGCTAAATTGCTTTTGCAAGAACTAATTCCATGTTTTGGTTTCCCGGTTTCGATTGAATCAGATAGGGGAACACATTTCAATAATGAGGTGATAAAATTGCATTTTTCTGCATTAAACATTCAGCAGAGACTACATTGTAGTTGTCGCCCTGAAGCTTCAGGTCTTGTGGAGCAGATGAACGGAACACTAAAATCACAATTGGCAAAAGTATGTGCATCAACAAATCTAAAATGGTCAGATGTTTTACCATTAGTGCTAATGTCAATGAGGAGCACTCCAGATAAGAAAACTGGGTTATCCCCGCATGAAATTTTGATGGGGAGAGCAATGAGGTTGCCAGCAATTCCTGCAAATGCACTTGTTAATATTACAGATGATATGGTGCTAGATTACTGCAAAAGCCTGGCTGATGTGGTTCGGTCTTTTTCCCATCAGGTGGAAGCTGTAACAGTGCAACAAACGCAAGGTCAAGGCCACAGTCTGAGAGCTGGTGACTGGGTGCTTATACAGTGGCACGTGCGAAAGTCTTGCCTAGAACCACGTTGGAAGGGACCTTATCAGATTGTGCTCACTAAGACGACAGCTGTGAATTGTGCTGGTTTGCCAAATTGGGTGCACGCAAGCCATACGAGAAAAGTGCATGATCCAACAGAAAGAGAAACACTGAGAACAAAGATAAGGAAAGTGAGCAGAATGTCGAAAATGTCAGAGATGTGCCTACTCCTATAACAGACAAGAAAAGGCAAAGTACTGAAGAAGTTGAGCAGTCTGTAAAATGGGTGGAGGAGTCAGTCCAAGAAGAGGAGAAGACTGATTCTAATCTGAGGAGGGTGTCCTCGACTGAGAGTAAATTACAAGAGTCACCTGAAGAAAGATCTGCTCAGAGGAGGGTATCCTCAGAGGCAGGTGGTTTGACATACCAAACAGAAGAAAGGACAGACTCCATTGGGAAAGGAATTGAGAATAGTCCTGCCCAAGTGGATTATACTCTTCCTGAACCAGTAGCGGGAACATCAGAAGAGAAAGGTCCGAAGGCAAGTGAAGATTCAATATTGAGAAGATTGTTGACAAGGAAGCCACTGAAAGGAGACAATTGGCCAGAGAAAAGTGTGCAGGGTGGAAGTGTTGATTTAATTCCACCAATACAAAAGGAAAGAGAATTAAACGAAGGAGAACATGCTAGTAGAGAAGAAGGTGAAAGTAGTAGAAGACCGAAAAGGAAACGAGTTGTGAACAGAAGATATGCAGGTTCAGAATGGGCATATTTGAATACAAATGAATATCATAAAGAATTTCTGAATTACTGTTTTGACAGAGACACTGACAGTTTTTATTTTGGTACGTGAAGATTCCAAAGAAAGAATTGGGAAAAATGAAAGTCGTACTGTTGTACTTAAAGAAAGTCGCACTATAAGATTCACTTGAATGAACAAATAAATAACTGAAGCTGCTATACTGAAATTGACAAAGGGACTGTCCAAAGTGAATGAATTTTTGAAAAAAAAAAATAATAAATAAATACATTTAGGAGGGATTGTTTGTTTTGAAATTTTTGAAATTGTGAGAAAATTTTTTCGTAACTCATATAACCAAAATGGTAGGATTAGTTGTTGTAAAGCGTTAAGTATTGGATGAGTAGTGAAAAGTGTGTTGATATGTTTATTATTGTTCGTAGGAGTGACTGTTTATGAGATGGATGGAGTCAATCAGACTACAAGGATTGATAATTCCTTGGATATTACTGATACATCACTAACAAAAGGTAAGTTTAGAATAAATGTCAAATACTTACATGAAGAGAAAGAGCTTTCCTCTGATGTTTTCTATCGCTTATTTCACGTGTATGTTGAGGTGATGCGGGTACATCCAGCTGTAGTGGCATTGGGCAATAACCCCCAGACACCGGAAAAGTATTTCTGCCACAGAGAGAGGGCAGAATGGGGTTTTTATTCCCTTGCTGTCAGCTCATATGTCAAAACTAAACTCTAAAGCATCTAAATATCCTTTAACTCACCATGACGATGGCTACAGTCTTTGTGCGCTAAGCTCCATAGGGGCAGAATGACTGTTTAAACTCCTGTGGTGGGGAGTGTAGCCTGATATCAGAATGGACCAACCCACACCCATTTAAAACAAAAAAAATCCTGGGCCCAAATTACATATCTGATGTTCCGTCCTGTTTGAGCGTTGGTGCACCCTTAATTCAGTGAGCCTACAATGTACCAGTTTACAACAAATGCTCTGACATGTGGTGCCATCATTGAGGAAAGGGCATTAGTGAAACTCCTGGCCAGAGTTGAAACCACAGCACGTTTACAGGAAGTGCAAAAGTCTCTTGTTAAATAGGATGATGTCTGAGGGCCCCCTGGGGCAATGTGTCTCCTGCTCAAGGGGTAACTGAGGACTTTGCACCTCCTCTACGTCCTGCACAGTCAGAGAATATTTTGTCTCTGTGCCCATGTTTGTAATATGGTGCAAGTGCAAAGGCAAAGTGTTCCCTCATTTGCATGGAACCACAACCACATGCTACTGGGGGAGTGATCCCTCATGATGACACCGGCCTCATCCATATTGCAGAAGGGGGTACACAAGCATTTGCGGCCTCTTCCACAGTACCAAATGCCGGTGGGGGAGGGGGGTTGGAGGGGGCTATAAGGACTGGGCACAAACACCTGAAATGCACTCGGCGACTTTCTTTAATATGGCCCATAATATACAGCATCGCGCCTAGAGCGATTTTATCCCACCCCTGTGGGAGTTCAGACTGGGGGTATATTCCCCAATCTGCTGTCACAAGGCAGGGTAGAAATTCTGTAGGGACCTAAGTCGTGGGTTTGCGGCCAGCTATCATGATGGACACAGCCCCACGGATTCTTTTTGTTTAATGTATACCTGTTGTCTAGTGTTCAAGTTTCCCAACTTCACCCAGTTTCACTTGCAGGAAAAGTATCGAATGAAAAAAGTTTCGCTGGAATATCTTCCAGCAAAACTTTTTTTGCAATATCATTCTCCCACTAAAAATTGGATTTTTCTGAATTTTTCTCCTGCAAAATGTATTTAGTGGGATTTGGTGGCTCATTCATTTCATGTAGGTATTATTTCATCAAATTGTCATACTTCTGAATCCTGGCTAGTTCACTCAACCTGTCACTCTCATGAGGATCATCAAATGATGACAACATTAATTATTCAATGGCATCTAGTGAACGAGCACTTTACAGATGCCATGTAAACTGAAGTGTTTCACAGCTCTTTGATTTGGTGAAAGCTTTGTGAAGTTAGTAAGTTTTTAAAAACAAACTTCTTGATATACCGCTCCAATACTCCAGTCACTCCAACTAACAAACTCACATATTCGCAGCTCAAATTAACTCATAATTATACAAAAACTGTACTCATATTTCCCTATACTCATCCACCACTAATTCTTTTTGGGTTCCGGAGTAGCGTGCTACTCGCCGGAAATCGCTTTGACGCCTCATCAGGAGTAGTAAGCGCTATTTGAATACTATTACAATACAATATAATACAATGGATGCAAAAGATTGTTATGTGTGCACGCAGATTCCGACTTAAGTAGAAGAAGGAACTACGTGCCATAATCTTCCCGTAATGTATGCTATAAGTTGTAGGCTTTTGCTAATGCGTTTCTATAATCAAGAATATATTCAATATTTCTATTCAAACTATGACGTGGTATTTTCATTTGCACCTGTCATAGGTTATTTGAACAGAATAGCCAAAGAAAATGATATAGTAATTATGAGAGATTTCTTTGAGCCTACTTTAACTTTTGGTACAGCATTTGCACATCAAAATAATCTAACATATTTACTAACTCCTATAGAAAATATTTTTTTAGATAACACTGAAGATAGAAGAAGGGAAATAAAGATAAGGGAACTATAAGTAGAAAGCCTGGAATAGATTATGCTTATACTGATATTACTAAATAAGGAAAATTAACTATAGATGCTGAACATGTAGGGAAACTTTGTATATACAGGCCCTGGAACAAGAATGATAGAGTGTTTGTTGGAAAGAGTGAATGTAGACATGTTTTTATGTTTAGGAGTAAATGGGATTTTATGATGAATGGACAGGATCCTCCAGTTCCTGGGTTTTATTATATTTGTGGAAGAAATGCATATTACCGTCCTCCAAGAGGATGGTATGGAACATGTTATTTGGGAATAGTCTTTCCAAAAATCTATCAGTTGGAAGACTTGAATAAGATTCCTGAGACAATGAGATTTCAAACGAGACACAAGAGAGAATCAATTTCTGGCATAGTGGGTGACATTTTTGGGGCTATAATTCCTTCAGTGGGAGTAGTTATAAATGCGATTAAAATACAGAATTTGTCTCCTATAGTGGATAACATGTTGACAAGGTATTCTGGAGCTATCATTCTTCTAGATACTGAGTTGGCTGCTACAAGAGCTATGGCACTTCAGAACTGACTTGCATTAGACAATCTTTTAGCAAAAGAGGGCAAAGTTTGTAAATTACTTGGTTCAAATCACTGCTGTTGATTTATACCTGATAATTCAGGTAAAGTTAAAGAACTAATCAAGAACATAACCAATGCTAATAAAGAGAACTTAGAAGAACTAACAGAAACTACAGGTTTGGGAAAAAGCTGGGAAAGGGATTAAAGCTATGGGAAATTGGTTTAGTAATGTGGGAAGAAATATTATGCTGACAATAGCAAAATGGGTGTCAATAACTGTGTTTTGTTTAATTGGGATTTGGGTAATATACAAAATGCTAAAGTGTTTTAAGAGAAAAAAATTGGAAAGGAATAGAAGAAATTTTGAAATTCAAATGAATAATCTCTATAGAGAAAATAAAAGAAGAAAGAAAAATAATATGAAAATAAATGAGACAAGATTTTAAAATTGATGATAATAAATGAATTAATTATGGGAAGATGTGATGACATAAATAGTCATCAGAGGAGGGATTGTGAGAGTGTGAATTTTCTAACATGATTAGTAATGATTTTAATGAACTAAATGTATGATGCATTAACGTGTAAAACAAGTGCCTTTTGAAAAGTCCGTTATAATTCATTTTTTCTGTCTCTAACTGAGTACAATTCTAACTAAATAATGTGTTATTTTCCATGATTCAATGCTTATATAAAATGTATTTGGAGTCTGAATTCATGTGTCCACAGCTACCCCAAGGTCATGGTTTAACCGAGCATTGTATAAGTTTATTGTTTGAGAATGTTACTAATACATGGTTTTTCCTCGAGGATAGAAGCAGAAAAATACCTGCAAAAGTTTCTTCCTGAGAAGTGGTGTCCGAATGGAGATGGAACAATGGGGCTACAGACGAGAAGGAAGAGGAAGAGATTAACATGTTTTAGTTAATGTAGAATTGTCGTATTTTAGGTTATCAGTTTAGTTGTTGATTGGCTAGAGCGTAACCACCCTATGGACTGACCAATCATAAGCTTTTAGAGTTTAGTATAACAAGTTAGAGAGTGTAGGAAGAGATAGAGAAGAGTTAGAGAGAGATTGATGACGAGAGTCAGGTGAAACAGGATGCTAACAAGTGTTCCTGTAGCAGAGGGTTTAGCCCGAATTCGGAGGACATAACTGATGGTGTCCACTGGCTGAAGAAGACTGCTTGTTGATGTTACGATTAATTGGGTAACGTATAATATTGAGATGTTATATGTTTCTATTTGTTTTTCAGGTACCAGCTGCAACATGTGACATGAATGCTGCTTAACAATATTAATAATGATCATATTTTTTACTTTTATTAATCCAAGTTAGGAGTTTTTCTAAATTTATGTTACTAAATTCTTTTCACATGAAGCCCAACATGTTAATGCTAATTTGTGGTTAGTAAGGGTCTGACTTAAAATGCATATGATTTTTTTATTGACATCATTTGAGTGTTGTACTAATGAATATTTTACCATTATTCCCTGTTTTGGTATTATTATTGAATGTGATTATCTTGGAAATAATTTGTTTGGTTGTATTAATCAAATTGAGATACATTAGATGCTTTAATCAACCGTTATTGATTCTTTATGCTTATCATTTGTGTTTGAGAGGTATTTTCGTGACATTAGCATTGTTAATATAGGGTAATAAGTGTTATAATTCTTCTTAATAAACTGGTGTGGTTATTGAATAAGATTCTAATTTTGTTAAATGTTTGATTATTGTTGGCCTTCACATGCCTCATGGATTACATCCCCTCAAACCTATGTTGCTTCGATCCATCGTCCTCTAGCGTAGAACCCACTGTTGGTGTGAGCTATAGCTAGGATTCCGTGGCGCGCTAACAGCCCTTAGTGTAATACGGCACCTGGTGCTTAAAAGCTTTCCCTCAAGCTCTATGGGCTATAGGAGAGACCCTGAGACACTTTTAAAGCAACAAGAATTCTTCAGACTTATTTTTTTTAACCTACAGATGACTGGGACACAGTTTTATGGCTTCCCCAGACAGAAGTGTCTCTTAGAGGTAAATATATCCTAATTAATCATGCTCTGAGCTTGTTGCTCCAAATTAAAAAGCTTTAGCAGTAGTCTTGATGAAGGTATCCAGCCTCAAGGAGCCTTGTCCAGCTATAGCATCAGGGCCTGCAGCACTGAAGAATTTCAAAAAGCAAAACAGTTTCTAATGGGATTCAGAGTTTGGGAGGCAGGGTAATCCAACACTAATGTTGTGGAGTACACTGTCCGCCAAACTATTGGTTTGCATTATCTATTTAGAGTTGGGCTATCTGTCATGTTTTGCCAGTGGACAGCCCTCTGGTTCCACCAGTAGAAACCTTAGACCGACAGCCCCAAGGACATCAGAATATCATTCTAAGTGTGTCTGACCATCTGCTTTATTTATTTATGACTTACTGTTTTTCCTGTTTGGGGCCATGAGGAAAAGCCTGGCAGTCCCATCAAAAAAACTAAAACTGGCCCCTAAACCCTGGGAAAAAACTCCCAGGGTTTCAAAGCCATTAGATTTTTTGAAAGACAAAACAAAATTCAGAATAGTCACATGAAACATGCATGTTGACCAGTCAGCCAACTCACAGTGCCTTCAGAAGAGCCGCTGTGATGGCGATTTTTCAGAAGTTATAGAGATCTCCAACATACAGTGGGGGATTTCTAAATATGGCAGGCAAGTGTAGTTCAGTACGTGCCTCCACTGCTCTGGTGGGCCAGTGTACAGTCTGCCAAACCTTAAATCTCACCACAAGTGCAAAGGTAAAGTGTGGGTGAGACAAAAATCTACTTCAGCAGTTACCTTGGCACCTGTGGAACCCTTTTTTTGGCACTGAGAGCTTTTGGCACCAAAACTGAAGGCTTCAGCAGGAGCTCGACAACAGTGCCTCTGTCTTTGAGGGAAGCTTGCTGGCATCAGAAACCTGCCTTGTTCCACTAAAGGAACTAGAGAATAATGAAATGTCTATCATTCAATGGAATTTTACTATGTTGCATTCTTGTTGGTACAGCTTGAACTTTTTTTGAACCAAATTTTATTAAAAGTGCAAAAAGAGTACAGTGATAGTCATCATGATCAGAGCTTAGTTATCATTGACAAGGTACCGTATGTTGTTAGGATTAACGTCAGGTATACGTGCACAGTAGTCGGTAGGAGTCATTGGTTATCACAAACAATTAAACAGTATGATAACAACCAAGGAGCCAATAACAGTTGTCATGTAACAATGAATTAAGCCCACGTAGACACAATAATGCAACAGCAAATAAGCAGCAAGTACGGGCATAGAGGAATCAAGGCAATGTGGTGAGCATGTGGGTGGTACGGCTCAAACTTAACATGCATTTCTCAAGGGAACTGCCTGCTGCTTGTGCCATTGCCACCAACGGTTGAACAGGAATTCTCTCAGAACTGTGTTGTAACCTAACAACAGTGTGTTTATTAAATTGGTAGGGTTAACTTCCACCTTCCCGAATCTAGAAACCCACTTGCAGACAATGGTTTTTCAAACAAGTACATTTTAAGTTTAAGCAAGCATAAAGGTTTATTAGCAGATTAAGTAAAAACGTTACTGTAAGTCAGTAGGTCTATTTATCCAAAAAGCCTGTATATCTCTGTAAATGTGTATGTTACAAAGAAAAAAATGTCAAATATAATAATGTTGAGCACACAAAGTATAATATAGAGTGCTTCCATAAAGGAATTTCCCTTTTCTATATAAAGCATCAAAAACTAACAAGGAGAAATTGAAAGAGGAAGGTGTCAAGGTTCATGGGGAAAGAAACGGGCATGCAAGCATGAAGCTAAGCACTCAGAGCAGGGAAAATCAGCAGAGTTGATAAAGGTCTTCTCTCAGCGAAGTCAGGACAGGCAGGATCTGTTAAAACTATTCTAAGAGGCACACAATTAACACACAAGAGAAGGTTATGGAAGCTCCGTCCCTCCAACCTCTGTATGGTCCAATCAGAAGATGAGGTTCTCTGGGAGCAGGTACACACCCTAGGTTCCCATCATCGAGAAAGGATTGTGCAGATGTGAGACCTTAAAGTTAGCAAAAGTTTGGTCTGTCTGGTACAGGAGGCTCACTCTCATCACTACAAGCTAGATGTCTATCGCTAAAATTTAATTAGACAAGATCAACCTAACACTTCTCTACAATGAACAATTACCTTATTCTTACTAAAAAAACACTCCACAATAAGGCAACCGTAGAGGAAAAAAAACATGAAACTTGAAAAGCATTTATTTAAGAAATAATTTCAGGGACTGAGGCCTATGCACCTCATGTCATCCATGAGGGAAAAACAGGGCAACCAACTAATACAGTTAGCATGAGAGAATACAATGTTATAATATGGTTATATATGTTGCTCTTACTACTTGTAAATGCAGTCATCTACTGTTAATTGATTAATATGAAGTACACAGATTAACATTGTTATCTTATGTAAATTTGATGCACAATTGCAAGAAACTCTAAATTGCACTGCACCACTACCACACCCTTCCTGGAGGAAATAGAATAGTAATAACATGCTCAAAATTGGATACAAACACCCACTGTGCACATTATTCCCCATTTCCCTGTTCGAAAGACATTAAGAGCCTGATTTATGAAAAGTTAGCGCTGCCTTTGCATCATTTTTTGACGCAAAAGTGGCACAAACTTACAAAATATAATTATATTTTGTAAGTTTGAATACAATATGATTAGCTTTTCTATGCCTTACTCCACATTTGTATACCTCAACAATGTGTATATACATATATATATCTAACTATATATATCTATATATATCTATATATATATAGATATATATATAAAATCACTTTAAAAAACAAAGGTTACAAGGACTTTATAGTTAGGCTCACATTTTAAATGTACAAAACCATAGAAATTCACCTGTTATAGTTATAGTTATCCCGAGGGTGGCCCCACATTTTTCATTCTAATCCCCCAAGCAAGGTGGTGCCCCAGGGCTAAGAGGAGCCCTAAAAGGGGGGCCCTGTGCACCCACTTCTTTATTAAAGCCCCCAATGCCCCCGGGACCTCATGCACCTGGGGGCTATTTATTAGAAAAGGCTAAAAATGCTTTTTAGCCTGGCGGATCCCTCTGGGACCCCAGTACAAAAGCTCAGGTGTCAAGGAGTCCCTAACCTGACCCCTATTCTTTTTTTAAACTTTTTTTTCTAGGACTCAGCTGAAGCCGAGTCCCAAGATGGTTGCCAAATCTTCCTGCTTGAAGTGTTGGCAGCCAATCAGATATCCGCATGATGATATGAGAATATATATCGATATTTTTAAACTCAAATTTCTCCAAAACTACTGAAGAGATTTACACCAAATCACAAACTTACTATCTGGACCAAGACCTAACTTTCTTCGAAATTTGGTGTAATTCCTTTCAGGGGTTCGGGCTGTAGTCGTGTTTAAACATTTTTTAAATCTCATTGACGTAAAATGGTAGAAAACTCTTTTGGGACCCCCCCAACTCGTTTTTCTCGGCATCCGCTTGACAGATCGCCCCAAAAATTTCAACACACCAGCTGAACTGATCAAAGTATAACTTTTGAACATTTTGGGACGATTTGTCAAGCACCTTTGTCAAGCAGTTTTTGGCAAAACAAAAAACACTCTGTCTCTGGAAAAAAAGTGACCTAACTATAAATACCTAATGGCAACTGCCTGTAGGATATATCCATAAATATATATATTGATATCTTCAAAGCACATAGATTTGAAGTTAAGAATATAAATCTATACTTCTTAATATGAACTTACCTTTCGATATTTTGTCCCTCAATATTTGGTCCACGATATTAATGAGCCACAGTACTCTTGTACTTGATATTCCGGGGTACATCTTTTGATGACAATCATTTTCTTTGGCAGTAAAAAAATTGGTTATCGATTACATAGACAAACACAAACTACCTTTACACAAATCCATCATCATAAATTTACACCAATTAGGCTAAATATTTTTTCTGATTTATAATACGTAATTTACGCCTTTTCATAATTTATCTTTGTAAGTGCGTGGAATATATTACTAAACCTCTCGCACGCTTCTTTTCATACTCCCTATGTGCTAGCATTCTGTACAGTGTGTACATTTTGAATGAGCAGAATAAGAAAATGTCAGGTTTTTCTGGTTCATGTGAATATGTTGGTGAGATTAAGCCAGATATGTCATTGTTTATAAGAGACCATAGGTGATTGGGTCCATCGTGTTTGGAGTTAGATAGCACATAGTCGCGCCTAAATCGTTTCTATCCAAACCTTCCTTATTTTAAAACTTTCACTCGTTGATCGAGAGGCGTGAACTAAGAGGTATATTCCACTCAAATATTTAACAAAAAAAGTGAGCCACTGCCAGAGATAACTTACTTACTCAAGTACACTGATTACAGCAGGATCATTCAATCGCAATTTAAATCTGCCGAAAACTGTGTGAAATCCTTCCACAGCATTTTGTGAAATACACCACTCAGTCAGTGCACTCTTTAAGCCTCCTTTTAATGCTCCGGAGAGGAAAAATGTCTAATAAACTGTTTACCAGAAAATGTTTAATCTCGAGTTCTGTAAATAACATGGGAAACCAAACTACAGGGAAGTGTAACACACCACACCGCTTATAGATTTTGCTAGATTTCGCCAGCGTCGCTGACAGACCTTGGCTGCGTTTGGGAAATTTGAGGAGACGACTAGTCGCAATAATGTGCACGTCTTATTCCCTATCATAACATCTGAACATTTTGAAAATACGGGGAAATGACTGTCTGTAAGTTATCTTCCATAAAGCCCAGTAAGTTATACATCAGGGACTAAGTTTAGAACTTGGGTGCTCACGACGTTTGCACAGAGATAGTTTGTCATTCGGAGTTGCCTTCCCACAACCAGATGATAGTGCTGCATTCCCCCCCACCCCGCATCCCATTATTAGTCTTAGGGGGGGCTTTAAAATGATGAGAAGAGGTTATCTGGCAGGTCTTGCACCCTGAAGACCTAAGCAACGAGCCCATCCACGAATTTTCTTTACCAGCCCACTCGGATTCCTGTTTTTGTTCATTTTGGAAGAATTTGAAAGTCAGCACTACTCAAAAGGAGATGGTGTTTGAGAAGGCAGAAGTGTGTTTTTCTAAGCGTTGGAAGCAATCGGAAAGAACCACATTTACATTCCACCTAAATGAGTTTTTGGAGTCTTGACTGAGAATAATTTTTTGCTGAGCAATGCTTGTCACTTCCCCTTCTGTGTTTACATCCTCAAATTAGCACAGAGAAGTTGTTATTTACCAATGCAATCTCACACGTGTAGAATCATACATTGGTTTGCATGAGGTAAAACATTGAATAGAACTATCAGATTGGTTGTTTCCTCATTTTACATATGTGGGTGTGTGTGTGTGTGTGTGTGTGTGTGTGTGTTAGTTAGACCCGGCATCCTTGGCATGGTTGCCCCTGTCTTTTTGTGTTTTGAATGTATGCTGGACTTTGTTTTTTGCTGGTTGTGGTACTCTGGGCATTTTACCACTGCTGACAGTGCTAAAGTACAAGTGCTTTCTGTGTCAACTGTATGTGTAATTGGCTTTTCCATGATTGGCATACAGTATTTGATTTACTAGTAAGTTCCTAGTAAAGTTCACTCAGGGTCTGTAAATCAAGTGTTACCAGCGGGCCAGCAGCACTGATTGTGCCACCCACATGAGTAGCCCTGTAAACATGGCTCAGACCTGCCACTGCAGTGTCTGTGTGTGCAGTTTTAAACTGCCAATTCGACCTGGGAAAGTGTACCCACTTGCCAGGCCCAAACCTTCACTTTTTGTACATGTAAGGCACCCTTAAGGTAGGCCCTAGGTATCCCCATGGGACGGGTGCAGTGTATGTTAAAGGTGGGACATGTACTGATGTGTTTCACATGTCATGACAGCGAAATACTGCCGAATTCGGTTTTCACTGTTGCAAGGCCTATTTCTCTCATAGGATAACATGGTGACTTCCTTTAAATATCTTTTAAGTGCAGTTTCCCAGTGGGAGCAGATGGCGATTTGGAGTTTGGGGTCTCTGAGCTCACAATTTAAAAATGCATCTTTTGGTAAAGTTGGTTTTCAGATTGTCAGTTTGAAAATGCTACTTTTAGAAAGTGGGCATTTTCTTGCTTAACCATTCTGTGCCTCTGCCTGCTTGTGGAATCCACGTCTGGGTCAGTCTGACAGTTGGGTTGTTTGTGAATTCCCTCTAGACAGTGACACAAAGGGAGTTGGGGTATAGCCTTCATATCCTGATGAGTCTCCTGGGCTAGGGTGGGGAGGGAGGAGCTGACACTTACATCTGAAAGGGCTGCACCTGTCCTCACACAATGCAGTCTCCAACCTCCTGGTGTGTGTCTGGGGCCAGGCCTGGGCAGGGCAGGATACTGTGAACAATAGAGACTTTCCTTTGATGTTTGCCTACTTCAAAGGCAGAAAAGGGTATACGTAGTGCACCCAAAACCTCAGGCTTTTAGATTTACTTCTGAATCAAGAGGAACCTCTGCAAAGGAGAAGAACTGTAGAGCAGGAGGATGAGTACTGCCCCTTTGCCTGTGAGTGTGCTTTGCTGGGTTGGCCTGCAGTTGCTGCTTATGCCTTTGAGAGGACAAAGACTGGACTTTGCTGTGTTTTCCTGCTTGTGAAGTGTCTCCAAGGGCTTGGACTGAGCTTGCCCCCAGTTCTGAAGTCTCAGGGCCATCAAGGACTTCCTCTGCCAGCACCTGGACCCTGTTGCTGAGACTCCTAACCTGCCAAGTGGTGCCTAGGCCCTTGAAAGGAGAAGCTGGTGGAAACAAGACTGAAATCCATGCACATCAGCCATACAGGAGAAAACTTGATGCAGCACTTGCTTTGTGGCTGAAAAATCGGCGCACCACCTGCTTCGTGGCTTGAAAATCGATGCAACACCCACCAAACGCAGCTCTTCAACACCATGCACTGGAATTTCGCACGCATCGTTGCTGGGTGTCAAAACCACAGTGAACCTGCGTGTACCCGAGGTGCCCGTGTGGAAATCAACTCATCGCTCTTCTGCGGGGGAGAAAAATGACGCATCGCCTACCTGACCGGAGAAGAAACAATGCACGGCCTCACTTGCGAGTAAGGAATAAACGCATTGCTGACTTTTCTGACGCACACTCGCCCGTGTGGCTTTATTTTTTATTGATTTCTATGGATTAAGACTCTCTTTAAATTAGAAAATCATAACTTTGTTTGTTAATGTTGGATCTTTGTTGTTTTGGTCTCGTTTGATTAGATAAATATTGGCTATTCTACTAAACTGGTGTTGTGTCTCTTTTGTAGTGTTTTCATTGCATTACTGTGTGTGTTGGTACAAATACTTTACACTTTGTCTATGAGATAAGCCTGACTGCTTGTGCCAAGCTACCAAGGGGGTGAGCAGGGGTTGTCTCAGGAATGTAACTCCCTTTCCCAGACTGGAGTGAGGGTCCCTGCTTGGACAGACTGCCAACTAAAGACCCTGTTTCTAACAATATTATGAATATATATATATTTTTTTAAACAAAGGGTTTGACAGTGAATCGCTTTTATCGGTGGTACCATTGTAAGTGTTTAGCTCACATCCAAGTCATTCTGTACCTCAAAGCAATGATAAGGTACTCGGAGGCTGAATTGAGAAATTCCCCTTTATTCCAACAGCAACATTATAATAGACTCCACAATGAGTTTCAACACATAGACCCTCATTTTGAATTTGGCGGCCTTTTTCAAAGACTGCCAAAGCTGTGTGCGCCAGAAGACCTTCCGCCCACCATATTACGAATATTGCTGGACTTCCACCACATTTTGGGTGGAAATCCAGCAGTAGTTGTGCTAGCAGGCGGATGCGCATTGGCAGTTCCACCACCGCCCTCCCCGCCAGAAGGACTCCACCAGCCGTATTACAACCTGTAATGTGGCCTGGTGGTGTCCTGATGGCGGGGCACTGTCAGCGGTGGAAGCGCCCGTTCGCTGCCGGACCACCTCTGTGCCGGATAAGGTAAGTCGGGGTCCGACAGGGGAGGGGGGTGGGAGGGTGTTGTGTGTGCATGTGTGAGTGGGTATTTGTCTGCGTGTGTGTATGTGTGTTTGTCTGCGTGTGTGTATGCATGTTTGCATGTGTGTATGTGTTTGACTGCTTGTGTGTGTATGCATGTGTGTATGCGAGTATGAATGTTGAAGTGAATGCGTGTATGAGTGTTGCAGTGAATGCATGTAGGGATGCATGTGAGTGAATGCATGTATGTCAGTGCTGGTGAATGCGGGGTGCGTGTGGGTGTCTGTGTGCGTGTGCAGATATACGGGGAGGCAGGAGGGGGCGCTGTAACTGGAGATGGGTTGGGAGGAGAGGGGTGCTGTACCTGGGGGGGTGGGGGTGCTGTACTTGGAGGGGGTGGTGGGAAGGAGGGCGCTGTACCTGAAGAGGGGGTGGGAGGGGGGTGCTGTACCCGGAGGAGGGCTAGGGGAGTGGGGACATATTGTGTTCGCTGGTGGGGTGGGGGAGTTTTCTGCCAGTGACAGGGAAGAAATTCCCTGTCACCAGTAGCCTTTCTGCCAGGGTTTTCGTGGTGGTGCTGCCGCTGCGGAAACCCTAGTGGAATGTTGGCTCAAAATACCGCTGGGGGTCTTCTGTGGACCACCGGTTCAGAGATGCTCATCTCGGGCCCAGCGGGTCCAAGCAACCTGGCGGTATGAATGGGGATGTGGCGGGTTAGCCCCTGCCAACCCACCACACTCATAATGTGGCGGTCTTCACCGCCAGCCTGTTGGCAGTGGAACTGCTACCGTGGCCCTGGCGGTCAGAAGACTGTCAGGGTCATTATGAAGGCCATAGTCTTCTTCCAGGTGGTTCCATCCATTAACTTTCATAATTGTTACTGTGTGGTTCTTAATAACTCTCCAAGCATTCTGGGAATTGTAGTCCAACCAAAAATCCATAAGGTCCTCCAAGCCCTCAAACACTGAATAAACACTTAGAGAAGGGCCACAATGGCATCGCATATGCTTATTGAGATTAAAATCACAGTTCAGGAATGGCACGCGGCATCTTTTGAAGTCACAAAAATTATCATAGTATCTATTCGTAAAGTACATATTGCAGGTGATTAGTAGTTCCTTGCCTCCCGAAACAATTTCCAAAGGTCTCACTGATGTCAGATACCATCACTTACACTAATTTTGAAAAAAAGGGTCTGACAGTGATGCCCTTTCATCGATGAGGCCAGCGTATGGGTACTCATGTGATGTGGTTGACCCGAAAAAAAGTAGCTCCAAAAAGGGAGCAGCAAAAGAACACAAGTACTTGGCCCATGCTCCAGAAGAGGGCCAAACACAAGCAGAGGACATGACCCACGCATGCAAACGGGGGCAAAGAAAATTAGATCAATGCTGAAGCTAACCAATGGTAAATTATGGGTGGGCTGTAAGCCCACTGTATGTAAACAAAATGTCTCTCAGAGACAGTGCATGCGCTGTCTAGGTGAAACCTAATAAAGTGAAAAGGAGAGGGGCTATAGCTTAACAGAAAGTGTTAGGAAAACAGGGGAAAAAACAAGAAACTCAGGCCCTCATAACAAACGGCCCAGAGTCATATGCTATAATAATAGTACAACAACAACAAGGTATTTGAAATTTATCGGATGAGATATATTTTTTGCCTATTCCCACTTTGCCTGCAAAAATGGAACATAACTTGTTGAGCTTGGTGCTTGTCACAATAAAATCAGTATGTCCCAGCATTCACTATGTAGTTTTGTGGTTGTGGCTTTTTTCCACAAAACTAGGAATTCCAGTGTGTTCAGTAACAGGGGTTACAACAGGTCCAGGCCAGAACAGTCATTTATCGCATCTAGATATTTCCCCAGGCATTCTGGAGCTACTGAATGCCGGTTTTCTGAAGCTCCACAGCCTCTTGTTGGTGTCTCTGTCACTTTCTTCAGTTCCTGGGAGTTTATTGCAGCAAGCGGTGCAGAAGCATAACCAGAGCTATAGAGAAGGAAGGGAAAAAAGATAGAAGTGAAGAAAGGGGAGCAGAAGAAAAGAGTGAAGTGGAGAGAGTAAAAAAGAGAGGAGAGAGAGAGAGAGAGGCCCAAAGAGTGAATGGATGAAAAAAGAGAGGATGAGAGCTAGCAGGTTAGAACATTTTTGTCAGGACTGCGTCTGTTTCCTAATCCAACTCAGCATTCATATCAGAATTTAACAGTCCACTCATGATTTTTTTTGTTAACATATTTTTTATTGTTTTCAAGGCGATACACACATTACCATTCATTAGACACATTCCAATAGTATTTGTTATGGTATACAAAACAACTTTTCTTTATACATTTGCAGTATTATCATATAAAGGTTCCCAAATGAGTCTTATTTTTATTAACATGTGACAATATTTTTACCCTGTAATTGTAACATTTTCGCCTGTTTCAACTTTAACCATTTAACATTTCTGTTCAACTTTTAACTACTAACTAGACATCCTTGCCAGGTGTTTGTAGGGGTTTCCAGTTACTATGTCATGAGTTATTGCTTTTCATCTTGTCTTATCTTAACATCTTTATGATTTTCAGTTTGTTGGGAGACGTACCAATTCTTTTTCACTTGTTTAGTGATTTAGTTCCCAGCGTGACTTCCTGCTTATCATGGATTATTGGGGCTTGTAGTTGTGCCTTAACCGATAGAGCTTTAGTGTTTGGGATTTCCTATGCTTCTACCTGAGTGTCTTCTTCCTTACTCATTGTCGCAAAGGCATCTATCAGATCATCCCAATCTGGGGCCATAGGGCAGCGTCTCACTCCACTACTCTCTTCCCGTCTAAGGGTGGCTCCCTCTGCCTTCCCCCATTCCAGCACTTCTGTACTCCACTGCGCCACTGTGGGGGCTATTGCAGCTTTCCAGCGTCTTGTCAACAGGCGTTTGGCTAGTATAAGTGCCAGATTTATCAGTCTGAGGAGTATTTTCCTTTTTTATAGGCGTGGGAGAATGCCAAGTATACACACTTCCACTGTATAGTGTATGGTATTGCCTGTTATTTTGCTTAATATGGTAGTTAGTCCCTCCCAGTATTTAGCTATGCCTGGACAGCTTCAAAGCATATGCAGGAGCCCTGCCTCCTCCACCCTGCATCAGGGACACTCCGATGATACTTCTGGATATAGGATATGTAACCTATGTGGTGTGAGATATGCTCTGTTTAGTATGGCATATTGAATAAACTTAAATCTCGTATTACGAGATATTTGGCTAGGGTATTTTAGTACGGTGGCCCAATCTTCATCTGCCAGTTCTTTATTAATGTCTGCTTCCCACTTAGTTTTAAGCGTTGTCAGGGAGTGTGACAAATGGGTTCTGAGTCCCTTGTAGAGCCATTTTATTAAGTGCTTACCTTGGCCTATAGTGTATATAGTAAGTACAAGATCATGCGTAGGGGGTTCCATATTGTCCGGGCCCAATATTTGTTAACATAATGTGTGATATTAGCTTGGAGGAGAAAGCACGAAGATGACAGGCCATATTCGCAGATATAGTCAATGTGATAACAGTCCACTCATGATGTTTGTGATAGCTATAGGTCATTTTATTGTTGCTGCTTTCCACGGTATATATTGTTATGATGGAATTATATTCCTACTGGACACAAGCAGAGCTCCATATCAGAGGCACAAGCCAAGCAGAGGGCCCAGTGAGCTGTGTGCAATGTCCTAACACTGTATTTGAGTGACATGTGTATTGTACACTGGTAGTGCTTTAGGAACACATCGTTTTGTTCTGATTTGTCAGGTAATGGCAGTGCTTAATTTGAGCTGGTGGTTGCCGGTGGGGGGCACTGGCACTTATTTTTGGGTGCCAGCACTTATTTACTTGCATGAGGTTATTTCTGTGAGCAAAAGACAAAAATGTGAATTACGGAGGAAAAGAAATACCATAAAGTGTTACAAAGGGAAAAAGCAGAAAGCTGCGATATGGAGCTGAAGCACAGGTAGTGGCTATGAATGGATTAAAGAAGCACAAGATGGCTTTAGGATTGCTGCCTCGGTATTCGGTGCTCGCACCTTTCATTGCAGTAGCCCAGTGTTTTAAAGGAGAGATTTGGGCAACGTCATGTTTTTCTTTACAAATTAACCACTGGCAATGGCAGTGGCTGCAAATCTCAGGGGGAGGGGCGGGGGGATGGAAACGGCGGGGGTGAAAATAAAAAAATAAATAAACTTAGCCTAACGGATGCCGCTGTCTCCTGCCATCTTGCGCTCTTCTTCCCTCAATGTGGTGTCCCAGCATTTAATGGGACACCAGCACAGGCTTAGACTGTGGCTCAGACACAACCCTGAGGCATGAGCAGCTTCTCCATCCTGCCTGTTAAACACAGCCAGGCTGAAGAAACTTAAGTGCGCATGTGTGTTTGGCCGGCCTGAGACAGCTGGCTAAACACGCATGCACACTCAGGTGCACTCTCCCCTTCTCCCCCACCCACCTCCTGGTGCCCAGCCCGCTCTACCCTTCACATGCTGCTGGCTGAGCCAGCAGCAGAAAAATAAAATAATAGTGAACAAAGGAGCCGCCCTTGGATAATGGCTCCCATCAAAGTCATAATCACAAATAATCAGCTACCTGGGTACTCACTGCTATTATTTAACACCTCATTGCTGGATTTTGTTGGAGCGATAATTACTCCATATGATACTAGGCCACTTTTCATGAGGGCAAAAATGTCTTGCTTTTTAACACTGTTTTTGGCGATCGTTCCTGTTGGGTGATCAACCCTATGCCTTTTTCTTTAAATGCCACTTTGAATCCTAGGCCAGTGAAAAGTTTAGCTCCATCATCACCACCCCAGTGCTTCTCAAATTTAGAAAAGGGCTAAAGACGCACCACTTTAAAGAATACTACATCACTGTGCATTAGCAGTACACTTCTGATACCAGAACCTACCTACTTCTCCTATCATTCGTCAACTACATGCTTGCCTTTACCACAGACTTTTGATTATTATTTATGCTCTACAAATACCAACTACTTACATCAAATCCAAGTATGGCTTACCAAATAGATATAACCCTTAGCACAAGATCATCTTAATAAACTGAGTGATTGTAGGGAAATAAAAGTTGTTTCCCACTTTTCGGAAAGAAATCACATCCGTTATGTCCCTTGCCTTGCCTGAGTCTGTGGAGACTACAGTCTAGCGATGGAATGGTGACAGGTGGACTCACTCACCTTTTCTTGGCACGCACTGGTATCCACAGACCCAAGGACGATGGGACAACATGGGTAGAACAGTGCGTAGCCAGCAGCAACATCCCCTGTGAGCTTGGGTCTCTGTAGAACCTCGCCCTCATGGGAAAATATTTTGCACTGATCAGCAGTTTTCACAGAGCCACTGTCAATGCGGTGCTGGCTCTCTCCACTCTCAATGTGAGAGTGGTGTATGTGGCTTTGGGCTGGAAAGGGGAGGTCTGGCATAGAGAGGTGGGGTGGGTAGCAGGAGGTGCGATAGTTTTTACATTTTTAGGCAAGAGGGTATATGTAAAAGTTGGTGAGGTGGAGGTAGCCAAGTAATTTTTTTAAGTTGGGCTGGCATCCATGTAGAGTGTGGTGAGGGAGAGAGGCGGTAGACAGATATTTGTTTTATAATTTGGGCAAAGTAATGCCACTCAGAACGCTTTGATGAAAAGCAAAGGAACCATGGGCCAGATGTAGGTAAGTATCATTTTGCGACTTGCAATTTGCGAGCCATAGCGACTCGCAAATTGCAACTCGCAAAATGTAATGCAGAAAGGTGTCTCAGACACCTTCTGCGACTCGCTATGGGGTCGCAAAGATCCACCTCATGAATATTAATGAGGTGGGTCGCAGTTTGCAACCCCATAGCAAGTCTAGGCACTCACGGGGATGGTGGCCTGCTGGAGACAGCAGACCACCATGTCCGTGACTGCTTTTAAATAAAGCAGTTTTTTTTTTCTTTTTGCAGCCCGTTTTCCTTAAAGGAAAACGAGCTGCAAAACGAAAAAATTCCAAAACCTTTTTGTTTCGGTTTTTTCAGAGTAGGCAGTGGTCCATTGGACCACTGCCTGCTCTGAAAAAATATTTATTTGGGCATTCACAAAGGGGAAGGGGTCCCATGGGGACCCCTTCCCTTTTGCGAATGTGTTACCATCCACTTCAAGTGGATGGTAACTGCGAGTTGGTTTGCGACCGCATTCGCGGTCACAAAGCAACTCAGCATCGCGATGCGGTCGCAAATAGGAAGGGAACACCCCTTCCTATTTGCGAGTCGGAATCACATTTTGTGAGTCGGTACCGACTTGCAAAATGTGACTCTGCATCGCGTAAGGCCTTTTGCGCCTCGCAAACTGCATTTTTCGCCGTTTGCGAGGCGCAAAAGGCATCCTACATCTGGCCCCATATTCTTTACTGTTACCAATATATAATTATATTTGTTGCATATGGCTTCTGCTGGCAACTTTTAAAGGAGGGTGATCACCTTCCTCCTGCTCATTACAGACATTGTGGTGATAGTATGTTGTATGTAGGATGTTTTGCTACTGTTTTGCTTACACTAAATGAAATAGACTATCATACCTAAAATCAATGATTTGAAGGTAAAAAGGTCAGGACTGAAGACAGTTTCTGTATAGACCTGGACTAAGGTGGATTCCCTACAGCACCATTGATACCAGATTCCAAATCCAGTGATTTACTGCTATTGTAGCACAGCAATAGGAAACAAACATTTTCCCACTGTTGTGATGTCAGAGGGAATACTAAGATGTGCTGGCAGGGCTTTCAGAGAAAATGTCAGCATAGCTGTGGCTTCCAGCTCCAATGGAGAGCAGAGAGCACAATTTAGACTTGAGTGTGGGGGAGGTGCATGGCTAGAAGGAAACCAGGGATTCTTTTTTTATATCTTTGGGTAGGAAGGGTGGTGGGGTGGACGTCAGGACACCAATGATTTCTTTTAAACTCAGACAGGGAGGGTACATGCAGATGGTGGTGAGGCAGGGTATCCGGACATGTTGGAAATTGCCTTTCTGCAGGGTCACAGCCAAACTTTTTGCCTTCCTCCTTTTCTTTTTCTGACCTCATTTTTTCTGGCTTTAGGACTCTGCGCACTTTACCACTGCTAATCAGTGCTGAAGTGCATATGCTCTCTCCTTAAAACATGGTGATATTGGCTCATACCCAATTGGCTTATTTAATTTACTTGTAAGTCCCTAGTCAAGGGCACTACATGGGCCCAGGGTCTGTAAATTAAATGCTACTAGTTGGCTGCAGCACTGGTTGTGCCACCCACATAAGTAGCCCCCTTAACCATGTCTCAGGCCTGCCATTGCATGGCGTGTGTGTGCAGTTTCACTGTCACTTCAACTTGGCATTTGAAAGTACTTGCCAAACCTTAAGCTCCCCTTTTTCTACATATAAATCACCCCTAAGGTAAGCCCTAGGTAGCCCATAGAGCAGGGTGCTATGTAGGTAAAAGGCAGGACAGGAACATGTGGGTGCTATATGTCCTGGTAGTGTAAAACTCCTAAATTCATTTTTACACTGCTGTGAGGCCTGCTCCTTTCATAGGATAGCATTGGGGCTACCCTCATATACTGTTTGAGTGGTAGATCCTGATCTGAAAGGAGTAGCCAGGTCATATTTAGAATGGCCAGAATGGTGATACAAAATCCTGTTAATGGTGAAGCTGGATTTTATATTACTATTGTAGAAATGCTACTTTTAGAAAGTGAGCATTTCTCTACACTTAAATCCTTCTGTGCCTTCCAATCGACGTCTGGCTAGGTTTAGTTGACAGCTCCCTTGTGCATTCACTCAGACACACCCCAAACACAGGATACTCAGCCTCACTTGCATACATCTGCATTTTGAATGGATCTTCCTGGGCTGGGAGGGTGGTGGGCTTGACATACATGTCAAAGGACAGTAGCCTGCCCTCACACAAAGGACTGCCACACCCCCTACTGGGACCCAGTCAGACAGTATGGAACTGAAAGGGGACCTGGTGCACTCCTAAGCCACTCTTTGAAGTCTCCCCACTTCAAAGGCACATTTGGATATTTAAGCAGGGTCTCTGACCCTACCAACTCAGACACTTCTGAGGTAGACACTCTACTTCATCAAGACACTTCCTGGAGAAGAGAACCTGAACCAGAACCCGCATCCTGCCAAGAAGAACTGCCTGGTTGCCCAAAGGACTCACCTGACTGCTTTCTGTGAAGGACTGCTTCCTTGCTGTTTCCCTGCTGCCTTGCTGCTCTCTGGCTGTGGTGAGAACTGCTCTCCAAGGGCTTGGATAGTGCTTGCCTACTGTTCCCTGAAGTCTCAGGACCAAAAAGATTTCATCTCTGCAAGAAGGATTCCTTGTGCAGCAAAAATCGAAGCACAGCCTGCCAGAAAACGACACACAGCGTGCATCGCTGTGAAAAATTCACTGCACGCCGAAACGGAACGATGCAGCCCAACTTCGCAATGAGAAGATCGACGCAGCGCCAGCGTAGCGACCGGAAATTCACTGCACAGGCCACTGGATCGATGCACAGCCGAGCCGGTACGATGCAGCCTGACTTCCAGAGAGGAATCGATGCAGTGCCTGCCGTGCCATAGAAATTTACATGCAATGCCCACCAGATCGACGCAGCCCCTGTGACTTTAACCTGTCAGCGATGGAAATCCACGCATTGACCCCAGGGCGTCTGAAAACCCCACAACCCGAAGAGGATCCAAGACCGAGAACCTGAAAATGACGCACAGCCTTCCCGTTGTGAAAACTAAACGATGCAATGCCGTGTGCGGCCCCGAGAAATCGACGCAGACCTCTGTTTTCCACGCATCTCCTCCTTTGCAGTTCTTTGCAGAGATTTTGAACGCAAACCAGGTACTTTGTGCTGGAAAGAGACATTTATTGTTTTTAAAACACTAAAGACACTTTACAGTGATATCTCAACATATACTTATTGCATTTGTATCGTTTTGACCTGCATTTTATCAGATAAATATTATTATATATTTTTCTAAACACTGTGTGGTGTATTTTTGTGGTTTTCTACTGTATTATTGCATGATTTATTGCACAAATACTTTACACATTGCCTTCTAAGTTAAGCTTGACTGCTCAGTGTCAAGCTACCAGAGGGTGGGAACAGGATAATTTAGATTGTGTGTGACTTACCCTGACTAGAGTGAGGGTCCTTACCTGGACGGGGGTAACCTGACTGCCAACCAAAGACCCCATTTCTAACAGGACACAAGAGATCCTTTTTAAAATTTTGGTGCAGGAGAGGATGGATGGCTAGTGGGTGGTGGAGGTGTATGAGACTTGAGGTTCTGGAAGGCTATTCATCTTTAGCCAATGACCATCACAAACCAAAGAGACTGAAACCCTGAGAGATGTGGCCAAGGCAAACAGTTTGGTGTATTGGATAGTCTTTCTTCCTTCACTGAATAACCTCTGGTTGAGATCCTTTTACTGTTTGTCAAGTTGCTTCATTGAAATCTCCGATTCAGCATTTGTGATTTTATGGATACTTCAATGGAAACAGACTTGAGATGAGGATATTGAGGAACAAATATTCTAAATTGAAGATAACTTTTCCCACACAGTTAAACCTCCAACTCGTGCCCTTGCTGGTTGACATACATTTTTACCAAGTTATGCTATTAATATCCATAACAACACTTTGAATTTTTCTGACTTTATTACTGTTTTCATAGACTTGCATTGCTTACTAGTTAAGTTATGTTATGCAGATTTGTAGAGTGCCCTATCACTTGGGAGGGTATCCTGGCACTGAGCAGGTGCAAACCTAGGCACACCTATGGCCTTGATGGCCTCCTCTAAAAGCTAGGTCTTCAGCTTCTTGCAGAATTCAAGAAGAGAGGAGGAGGTTCTTATTCGTGGTGGCAAGTCGTTCCAAGCTTTAGGAACAACGTAGGAGAAGGCTCAATTGCCGTATCTGGTTTTTTGTATGCATGGGATTTGTGCAAGTAGGATTCCAGATGAGCAGAGATGTCTGGAAGGTTTGTGAAAGCAGATGTGATTGTTGAGGTATGCTGAGCCAGTGTTATGTAGTACCTTGAAAGTGTAGGTGAGGAGTTTGAACTGTGCTCATTTGTAAATCGGGGGCCAGTGGAGCTTCTTCAGTTGTGGTGTGATGTATGTGTGGCATCAGAGGTTGAGAGTGACTCTGGCCGTTGAGTTCTGAATGGTCTGCAGCCTTCTGCTGAGCTTTGTATAGATTCCAGCAGTGGTACCCAAACATTTTCAACCCGCGGCTCCCTTGATCTATTGGCCATTGGCTGCGGCTCCCCATTACGATACTTTTTTTTGGCTGGTGGGGAGATGTAAGCCCGGCCTATTGAATACGTCCATTTTCTCCCTGAAAATAATTGGGGTGAAGCTGATGAAGGTATTGTAATCATAGATAAACAGCAAAATGAAAATCTAACAGTTATTTATTAGAAAACTTTAATTGGTTGAGTCAGACACAATGATATTCACCACTTGGTTCTGCATGCCATATGGAATTTTTTTTAACTATTTTTGTTTTAAAAATTCATTTAGTGTAATGCAGTGTATGCAATTTGCAGGAGGCCTCCCAATTTTAAATATCTGCCTCCCCAACCTTCTGTTACTACTGTTGTATCAAAACATACTCTGTTGTGTTGTGTTTCTGTGGTAAGTACAAAAAAATAATTAATTAGACATCAATCTTTTCTTTCAATTTGAAGACTTTTTAATCCATTTACCGCCACTAGTTTCTTTTCCATTGTGCCACCACTATGAATGACATAATGCTGTTCATTAAAATTATGGCCTACATCATTTGTTTGATGTGTATATGATGCTAAAGGAAACCATCACCAGTTAAAATGGCTTTCTCTGACTGTTTCAATTGAAAATTGGAACTTATGCTGTGTACAGCTATACTTAAAATCTCAGATTGGACAACCCTGTGCTGTAATTAGCTAAGTAGACTATAATCATAGGAAATACCATAAAGGGACCCACAGAGCTGTTCAGAGCTACCATAAAATATAAAAATGATTGTGTGTTGGGTGACACTTCATCACCCAACACACTGCTATGCACTGCATCCCATTACACAATAACCATACCTCAGTGGTCATTAAGCACGATAATGAAACACTTCCCACACAGGATCAAATAAAAAAATAACATCCTTCCAAACACACACCCTACATCGTGTAGCATGCTACTAATGTATGCAAGCGTTTCAGAGCCCCATAGAAGGGTAGTAAGTGCTACATGGATGCTACAATACAATACAATACAATGTGTATTTGCTCTGTTGCACAGTAGGGTGTCATGATCTAAGCTTGTCCAAAGTTGTTTAGGAAGAACAAGGCTGGTTTTGCATAACAGGTGATCTGCAGCAGAAAGTAGAGAAGGTTCAAGATAAACAGGTGTATCAAGCATAGTAGGTTAACTAAAACAATAGAGCATAATTGTCCTAGATGGTTAGAGCTGTCCAGGACTGACGATTGCAACTCTGTTCAGTGATTGAAGGATCTGGAAGTAGCCAAAGTTGATTCCAGTAACTCACACATCAAAATAAATATGTGGAATGGTGAAAATGATAAGAAGCATGAGCTGGAGTCATAGGGCCTGATTACAACTTTGGAGGAGGTGTTAATCCGTCCCAAAAGTGACAGTAAAGTGACGGATATACCACCAGCCGTGTTACGAGTCCATTATATCCTATGGAACTCGTAATACGGCTGGTGGTATATCCTTCACATTTGGGACGGATTAACACCTCCTCCAAAGTTGTAATCAGGCCCAGAGTGTGGCAAAACAAGAGTTTATTACACACAAGAGGTAAGTTCTTGTGCCTGCCTAGTGCAAAGGTTGAAAAAACATTCACCTGCCCATTTTTAAGATTTTATTTATTTTGCATTCAAGGAGCAGAATATGTCAGATTCTGTTTTAATTTTATTATAGCATGACATCACTATTGATGATTTTGCAATGCACATTGTTTACTTTGAGTGCTGCTCTGCCTCCTTTCCATCTGGATACGTGCCTAAAAGCGGTGTTCCAAATATTGTGTTCCCTTAGTTTAAAACGATTCTGTTAAAACAGATTGCACTTCCTATGCAGCTGTAATCATTTTCAAAGCGCTGTTCCTATTCTGCCCTCTTGCGACTACAGCCTGTAACATATTTTCAATTACAAAAAGTAAGTTTTTCGTGAAATAAACATTAGGCTAATAAAAACAGGCCTTGAAGGAGAGAATATCCAATTTTGAAGATGGATTTAAGGACTTTGTAGGCTGGCTTAAAGGAATCCTAAGATTAATAAGCTCATGCATCTTTGTTGATCCTCAGCCAAGCTATGAATGAGAAAGTGCAGCTTTAACTGCTTCCTCAGTGTGAGCAAAGACGGAGTGCTGAGAAATAAAAAATGAATTTTCTACAGGTCCAGTCAGCCATTATTTGATGTGTTAGAGTCAGTGGTTCCCAAACTGTGCGTGGCACCCCTGGCTACTTTTGATGGGGCACCGGGGTGCTGCGATGCCCAGATTGGGAAGCACTTGATTCTGGCATAGAGGGCGTTCCCGTAGTCCAGCTTGCTTGTGACTACGGTGTGAGTGACGGTTTTCTAGGTGCTGATTGAGAGCGATTTTAAAATCTTCCTCAGCCTTTTCACTGTATGGAAGCATGAGGAGGTGATGGCATTGGCTTGGACGGCCATTTCGAGTTTCCTGTTGATTGCCATCCTGAGGTTCTTGGCATGGGTAGTGGGCGTGGATGTCAGTCATAGGCTCTGTTGGCCACCAGGTGAGGTCCCACAGTGATGTGCTCTTCCTGAAGATCACAACTTTGGTCTTGTTGGGGTTCAGCTTTAGACAGTTGGTCTTCATCCAGTGGGAGATTTCAATCATGCAGGCTTTGAACTTGATCCAGATATTGTGCGTCTTGTCCTTAAGGGGAGAACAAGTTGTGTGTTGTTAGCATAGGAGAGGACGTTGATATCCTGGAGGGGTATGATGCTGGCTAGACGGATTATGTGTGCGTTGAAGAGGGTCAGGCGTAGGGAGGATCCTTCCAGAACTCCGCTGATGAGGTCGCAGGCATCTGAGATGTACAGTGCCAGGCTGACTGACTGAGTCCTTCCAGTCCGGAAGGAACCGATCCATGGGAGTGCATGTCCTTTGATTCTGATGTAGGAGTTGGAGGAGGCCCAGTGGAGTGGCAGCCTGTGTCAAATGCTGCAGAGAGGTCCATGAGAATGAGAGCTACCATGTCTCCTATGCCCAGAGTCATGCAGATGTCATCTGTGGGAGTGGTGAGGACTGTTGCCGTGCTGCAGTTGGGTCATTGGCTTCTACTGAAAACAGTTATACACATTTTAGCCCCTCATCTATGGTGGTATTAGATCATATATTTTCACTGATTTAATGTACTAGGCTTGGGATTTACATTCTTCAGTCTTTTAATTTACTGCTTTTTATTTTTTGTTTCCTGACCTCTCTGAAACCTCTTTATGATTAAGAGGATAATTTAGGGTACAGTGGAGAAGAAGAGTGACTGTAAACCCACTGACACAGTCTACCACCTCACCAACATTCAGTTCCCCTTCCTCATTTAAAAGTGGTGAAACCACCAGGTTTTTGACACTGGAGCCTCAGATAGCTTAGCTATTGGCAACCTTTGGCAGACACCCCATCCACCAGGAGACTGATGGTTTGTGTACTACGAAATTGTCAAAAGGCCCAACATAAAGAAACTGACACATATTTTTCCTGCATCGAACCGCAAGGAAAGCCATGATTGACTCTGGAAACAAAGTGAAAAAAATGCCCCCAACACACAGTGAAAAAAACATATAGCTAGGGATATCTGTTTTTGCATTTCAGATTAAAAAAAGTTTGGAGGTTTATTTCTGCAATGTAAATACACACGTCAAGCGGATTTGAATGCTCCTGACTTGTCAGTGAAATTATGTTTATTTAAACTACTTAGCCATGGCTGCACGTAACTCAAAATACAACAGGCAGGAGTTGGTAAAGGCTGGTCCTCTTCCACCCTAACTTTAAATAATCTTCAAAGGCCCCACTACAAGTGATTATTATCACACCTGAAACAGGGACGTGTTTGTATTGTATCTGTTGCAATAATGGTCACATATTGCAAATGTTGCCTTTTAAACGGGACATACATTGTACATTTCGGTGTTTATTGCAAAAACATCTGCGTCTCCCAGTATTTACCAGGCAACCTTTCACCCTTTAAATTCCCCAAAAATTAACAGCAGAATGTACTTCATCGCACAAATTACCAGTTGTAATAAATAACACTCATAATTTTGATTGCACGGGAATCAGGGCTACTACTTGTAATGGGGGTTTGGGGCGGGTGAGGGCTTGCCCAGTCTCCCACCAGGTTGATCAGGCGTCGGTGGTAGAATCCACCACTCGATTTTCAGGGATTGGCTTAATTCAGCGGAAGGGGAGGAATAAGGGGGTGTTTATATATAGGGGCAAAGTGTGGCCAGCCTCTTTGGCCATTTTGTCACACCTAGTATAGGCGTTTTTGAATTGGTACCCTCCCACTTTTTTGTTAAGGTTCTTTATTTTTGAGTTTTCTGCTATTTATTAGTTATTAAAAGTTTTTATTATTTTATATTATTTAGTCGTATTTATTAATATATAGGCCCTCATTACAACTTTGGCGGCTGGCAACCGACGCCCGCCAGGTTGTAACCGCTGTGCGGCCGCCAATGCAGCCGCACTCCCGCGGTGGCCGTTACGACCGAGTTTCCGCCCGCCGGCCCAGCAGGGATGACGGCCGCAACATGGGAGCAGGCTCCAAATGGAGCAGGCGGTGTTGCAGCGGTGCGACGGGTGCAGTTGCACCCGTCGCGCTTTTCACTGTCTGCTATGCAGACAGTGAAAAGGCTTCATGGGGCTGTGCCGGGGGCCCCTGCACTGCCTATGTCTAAGGCATGGACAGTGCAGGGGCCCCCAGGGGCCCCGCGACTCCCCTTTCTGCCAGCCTTTTCATGGCGGTTCCTACCACCATGAAAAGGCTGGCAGGAGGGGGACTCGTAATCCCCTCGGCAGCGCTGCCCTGGGGGATTGAATCTGCCAGGACCAACGTGGCGGAAAACCGCTGGTCCTGGCAGTACGACCGCGCCGCTTCCGCCACATTTGTAATAACCGAGAATTCACCACCAGCCTGTTGGCGGTGTAACCTAAGCTTATGGGTCTCCAGTTTTCGTTAGAGAGGCTGCACTTATAAGTTGTTTTTTAGTAATGGTTTTAATAGGACAGGTCTTACCATTTCTTAGATAATGTTTTTTGCTGTTTCTCATGCTGCTCGTAGGCAGGTCTGGTTTATGCAGGTTTTTCACAGACAGGCTTTGGGGGGGAGGGTATGGATGCACAAAGATGTGATGTCAGGGATTTTTGACAAGGAACAAAAGGGAGGAAAGGCAAGGGTAACTACAGAAGGTGGACAGCAGGACAGCTGGGTACTGGATTGGTTGGGTCAAGGTGAGGATGGGAAGGGGGTATTTATGAGGGGTAAGTTTTTTAGAAGGTAGGGGTGGGGTCTAGGAAGATATATGTATTAGTGATGACTTTAAGTTTTGTATGGCTTGAATGCCAAGGTTATTGTTTTATACCAGACCTGTGCTATTAAAACAGCCTTTTACCCCTAAATGGTGAGTTGTGGTTTATATGCCGTTTTGCCCGATGAGCTTCTTAGTCTTCTGCTTAGTTTAAAGTATGAGCCAAAATACTTAAAAGAAACACTAGGCTCTCCTCTGTAACCATTCCTGGCTCGAGTGTTATTTAAACTGAGATATAGTATGCAGAAATGTTTTAATTGCTTTCTACCCTTGTTTTCGCTTGGGTATTTTACATTTGAAATGTATCAAAGATGACTAACAAAGAAAGGCATACACATACAACAACTTGTGATAACCAATTGTTGTACTGCATGCAATTTGCACCGTGTGGCATTGTAGCACGGTTGTCTTGTGTGCGATCGAATAAAGCAAAGCATGCATGATAAGTCATTGGAGAGGTGGAAGAGCGGGGTCCAACGTGGAACTAGATGTGTGTTACATATTGTAGCAAGGTGGCAGTATGATGTGGTATGACTGGAGGGTCTTACCATGTAATACTAACACATTACCCAGAAGAGGACCTAGGGTTCATATCAGTAAACCTTAACCAATTCTTTGTAGAGTGGCAAAGAGCAGTGCGTAAAGCATTTCACAACACCAACATGGACGATAAGTAATTGACACAACTCAAAAGAAATCCAGCACCAATTTAGAAAACTAAAGCAGATTTTGATCTTAATTTAGACACCAAAATGAACTTGGTATCTTACATGCAACTGGAGTTGTGGATTTTTAAAGCATTTTAAAAATATATGAACGTTTAGTTGTCAAACTGATACTATTGAAGTCAATGGGGGGAAAGCACAGTGTGTAATCAGTCACTTGGGGGGTGAGTTCCGTGGAACCCACCTGGAGTTAGGTTCTTGCTGGTCCTTAAACCAAATCCAAATAGACAGTATCTTGTTACCTTGCCCAGGGAGTCTGGATGAAGAGGTGTTCTGGCTGTCCTTGGTGGTGACGGGATCCGCAGGCGCTGTCAAAATTGCAGCACTTGACAAAAACGCACTTCGAGGTGAATCTACACTCTAACGTCAGACAGTAGAAGGCTCTGGAGTCCCAGGACCTGGATTCCACACCTGGAACTTTACTACCATGTCCGGTGGCTTCAGGTGCAGCCTAGCAACTGTCAATCATGGGAGGGTAGGGATAAGATAATTTGCCACTTGGTCGAAGTCACCTTGTTCAGGATGCAGGACCTCAGCAGTGGGGTCGTTGCTGATGTTGGTCACCATTGCTAAGAGTTGCTCTGAAGTCAGTGATACCTGGGACTGGGTCGGTTACCGGCTGGTGACTGACAAACCTTGGCAGTGGCAAAAGTAATCCACAGGTACTTTGTTGGCTGGAGGTCGACAGGAGTGATGCAGCGTCTCGAAACATGGTGTGAGCCTCACTACAGCTCCTGGGGTGGAGGTCACTGACTTTGACTGGGCTCACACAAGAGGTGCCCCACGGGTTGCACTTCTTAAGACGCAGCATGACGATTTTTCTGCATGGTGCAGATGACTGGTTCCATTTTCAGGGGAGTCTGCATCAGTTTCTGGAGTCCCTCTTGCTGGGAGCAATGAGCTTTTGCCACGGGCACACATTGAACACAGAGTTCGAGTATATGGTCTCCTTAGGGCACTTAAGTGCCCTCTCTTTGCGCTGCGGTGGAGACCAAAGTCCTGTTGTCGATGACAGCATCTTCTCTGTGCCTCTTCACAGATTCAAAGCCAGAACTGAGGTTCTGTTGCCAGAGGATCCCTTTAAATCCTAGTTTTGGGGGTGTTAAGGGTATGAGGGACAGTGGCCAACCGGCTACTGGTCCCTGCGGCTAGTCCGCCCCTGAGGTGATGACTTCTTGTGGGATTACATCACTTTTCTACCCATAATCCTCTAATTTAAAGGTTTGCCAACTTGTCAGAACCTTTCCTTGGCTGTACAGACGAGGTACACACCTCCTGAATAACTAATTTTCCCACCTGTCATCCTGGCCCAGGCAGGAAGGGCTTTGTCCTCGAGAGGGAGACAAGAGATTACATATCAAGGGCGGTAAAAGTCTTTGAGGCTCACCTCCATGATTACTGTTCACACTAGCCATCCTGGGAGGGCGAAGGTGTGACCTCCTCCCTGCCCAGGTCCTTTGTCTTCATCCTGAGGGAAGTGTTAGCACAACCAGCAGGAGTGCAGACTCTTGTCTTGGTGGCAAATGGCTAGGGGGAGCCAGCCAAGGCAAGAGAAAGCTGGCAACTTAGTTGGTATCCTCTAAGGATCCCACCAGGGTACATGCTAGCTAATCCTGAGCATGAGAATCGTGCCAGGGTTAAAAACCATGGCGTTTGACACTAACTACAGGGGAAATTGGTTGGGCCATCATGGATCTGGACATCTGGGGTTTGCCTGGGTGCAAGCCCCTGTTATCCTATGGACCCCCGCTCACTTACGATAGCATCAAGTTTTAAATGCTATCACATCATCACATGTGCTCACTCATAACACAGTGCACCCTGCCTCCTGGGCTATAGGAAGCCTGCCTTACAGGTGACTCACCTGTAGTGTGGGCAGTGAAGGGACTCTGCCTGCACTTAGTGTGGGCAGAGTCAAACTTGAACAGACAGGCTGCCAGTGCAGGCTGACATGACAGCTCTTCGGGCTTTGCTTTTACTTGGGCCAAGCAGGGTAACACAATCAGCACTGCAGCGCTGGTGACCCCTTTACCATTCCTGCCCTGGGTACCACTGGTACCATTACTGGGCCTTACAGGGGTGGTAAAGTCCTTACCAATTGGGTTAACAAAATCACAGTACAATTTAAGGGAAAGAGCACTGGCACTGAGGTCAGATTAGCAGACCTCAGTGCATTTTAAATTAAAAAACAATAGTATCAAGCATCAAAAAGTGAGGGTTGGCCATCCAAAATGGGGACTTTACAACATGTATGAAAAGAGAAGATGTGCTTTGGTTGTATTGCAGTGGACTTAGGGATTTAGTGCTGCATGTTAGCATAGAAGTGGTGGTGCTAGATTGATGTAAGAGCCGTGCCTGATAGTGTGTTCCACTGGGAGAAGTATGGAGTAGTGGATGAAGGCTTGTGATGTGCTCTATTCATGTTGTAGGTTGTGACTGAGGAAGTTGGTTAAAGAATGTGAGGCCCATAGCTATACAGCAGGAATGATAGAGCACCACCTCCACTATCCCAGCAGTGGCTGTTCATCAAACACAGAGGTCCCTGCCATCCTAGAGGAGAATGCTCACCTGAAGTTAATTCACCAACACAGCACTTCACTGAAAACATGAATGCCAGGCAGACCGTTATACCAAAGCTGCCTCATTGGTCTTTTCTTGCACTAGGGAAAAACTCCCTGCACATCATGGACATTTCATTTTGGTTTTTCAGAAGAAACCCCTTGTTTTGGGGTTTGTTTGGAAAAATAAAAACGGGGCCAAGTGAGGTGCCATGACAGGTGGTCTGCCTAACATTGAATTTTCACCGGACGTGCTCCTTTAATTTTGAAAGGAACCCTTTTGGAATGGGGGTTGATATCACATAAGCAGTTTTGCAGCCCAACTGGAAAAATTTAATCTAACCCCTTTGTCTCCAATCCCCTAAAGAGCATTCTGGGCCAGTGGCAATACAAGGTGTTAGAATGCTTTGAAGTGGAAAAGGCTGAAATGTTTTGTAGTGGGTGAAGTTGGAGAGGAACACAGAACCTCTTAGCTACAAATACGCACCCTACCTCGTCTGGATTTTAGTTGACTATTGGAAAATTTTTGAACCACTCACTATAACTACATTATAATGTCATAAAATGTTAGAGAGGCTTTTGGATGTCTTTTAGAGAAAGGTTTTCCATCTCTCAGCAATAGCATGCAAGCTCCCCTTTTAGAAATAAAGTTTAAGGTTTTCAGTTAAAACCTTTGTAATAGACACAACACAACTGAAGGGAATATTTGCTGTACCTTTCCTGCTTTGGCATCTTCTGCTGTCAAGCATTATAAATGTAGCACCTATCTCAAAGTACTTTTCTGTGATGGATGCTCCTCCTCTAACATCCCTCAGGGCATACTAAGCCTCTAATATGCCCTTGTGGCCATCTGAAAGATCGCTCAACCCCTAAGATCTACTCCCACTCCCAATTTGAGAACATATCCCACCAAATATGGCTTCAGCTTACAGTTAATGGAAATTGCTGCATAGTGATTAGCAGGTTTGCAACTGAACCCTATGGAGTTTCTCAGTCTATGGAAAGTAGCACATTCATGATTCTATCCTCTTCATTGAGAGCAGAACACAGCTTTGCTTTCTGAAAGCTTAGCTATCGGGATTGTGACAATAATCACTGTCCATACTTACACCTTAAGACTCAATGTCCTCCCATAAAAAACTACACCAGACACTCCTGTTCTTAGGTTTACCTTGTGATGGTCTAAAACACATGCTTATAGAAACTGGATCCCTTCATAAAGAAGGAATAAGGGCTATATGGACAAGTTCATTTTCCATGCACCAGGCAATGTGTTCCAAACTCCGTCTTTAGAAGGACTGTGCTGCTTTTAGAGCATATACAAATTCAGAAAATGTATGAGTTAGCCTGTAATCTGTTGACAGTAGAACTCAGAAACATGAAGAACAATCACTACTTTGTGTCTCTGAATAATTGCTGCAGGTGGTACAGTTCAGCAAGCAGTGGTATGTGAACCTATTCTGAGCCTAACCACCAATTGTAGATACAGATCCCAAGACCATAAAATTCTAATTTAATTCCCACTGTTTCCATGTGAAATGAAGCTTGGAACATATTGTGCTGAGTGTTGGCAATATTGCCTGTACAAAACACTGTTACCTCATGTTAGGATGAGAATGTTACCTGATTGTGCACAGTTGCGACCCTTGCCATGCCTCCCCAACTTCAACTGTCTGGTTTCCTTATTTTCCGAATTTGGCCCCAGCCTCACACTAATCTAGGATGTGAGCGAAGGCATAAGGCTGCCCTTGACTTACCAATGGTCTTGGACCTTTCCTGGATCTACAGGAATTCAGCAAGGGACCCTCTGTACTGACAGAAGACCCTCTGTACTGACAGGAGAACCATTGTCCCAATTACGAGTTCACACATGTAGCACAGTGGTGACAGTAGTGATTATAGTATGGCGAGGTCTTTTTGCCTGTTTCATCTGAATGAGAGTCTAGGTGCTCCTGCACCTAAAGTTCCGCTGATGATGGTGAACCTAGAAATCTGACACCAAGATTCCATTCACCTGGTTGCTTGCATATATGCCAGTGAAGGTTTCTATACATTACATGAGGATCTGAGGGACACAGGGCAATGATCTCCCCTTTTGAAGACTTTGATCTGTGCATGTCCAAAGAATGTAGTTAAGGTTGCTTTCCCAGACAGTAGAAGTGTATTGCTGACATTCCTTAGACTTGAGGGAAGGGAGTTGGACACGAGGTGGGCAAAGAGAAACCAGGCCTCTACTCAGAAACTCAATTAGGTCCTTACTGATGCAGAGTGAAGCTAAATAGTCTTCCTGAGGCTGCTATTTGGTGAATATCAGGGGTGATGGATGGGACTTAAGTTTCTGTTGTTAGAAGGGAAGCAGCCCTTTGTCTCTCTTTCCGATCACCATAAAATGTGGATGTTGATAGTCAGGTGCAGACTGATCACATCTCTGTGTGCCTCTGATGTGGCAGAAAACCCTGCGATGAAGAGCATCACACAAGACAAAGGCTAAGGCTGAAGAACAACCCGAGAATGACACATGAACAAAGAATCGACCCAAACTGGTTCTGCAAAGACAGAGAATTCGCATCCCCAGTGTGCTAACTTTGAGTAAAAGGAGGAGCTGTTGACCCACTTATTGTTCCAGTTCCAGGTTCTTTGTCACCAAGCAGGGGGTCCAGCACTGAGTTCCCATAGGACTACTGGACAACTAGGGATGCTCTCCTGAGAAAATCACACCCAAGCATCAGATATGTAATGCAGTGTGCAGTATTGTACCGTATGTATAATATAGTACTTGTCTTTCTCAAAAGAGAAGCATCGTTTGGACAATAATCTTTTTTAGCAACCGGGGGCCACAATAACATTCCTGAAAAGCATGTTACTGCGCACCATCGCTAACACTGACAGTCAAGTGCTCAAAAGACTGTACATGCCCCAATTTGCAGAATTATTGTAGGGCAGACCCCAGGACTGTAGAGGCAAATGATCCCAGCCCCACAGGTCCAGTCACCCCTGCCTGCCACGTGGCTCCTAAACAGGGTCTGACACCATATTTAATGGAAACATATTTAGCGTACTTGTTCCCTCCCCAAGGGTGGATAATGCAATGCAACAGAACCCAGAATACAAAGGTGCCTTGCGCAACTATCACAAATCCCCAGCAGGGACAGTCACCACACTGCTCTTAAAAAACAAGGACCTAACCACGTGCTAGTAAAAATCAATGGTGAAAGGTGCTTATAGGTCCTTGCGCTAGTTTTAAAATGAATGCAAAATAGAACAAATATGGCCCAAAAATTTAAAACAAACTTCATTCCCATTATGAACTACACATGCAAATTACCCCAGGTATCCTGCAGGTGTTGAAGCTTTCTTTACTCCCTTAGCTGCTTCTTCATACAGCAGATCAGGTTGCTGTCACCAAAGTTGCTATAGATAACAGAATAGATATTAATTTCTTAGAAAGCTTCTGCTCTATGAAGAGAAATAGGTTCAGATCAACCAGAAAGCAAAAGTCGTATTAGCCTGGTTCTTTCTTGGTATGTATTTCAAGAAAAGAACAGGGCAGAGTGATGCTTGCAATACGTGAGCACTGAGCACAACACTGTGTATATATAGGGGCTCATTTACAAGCCCCTTGCGCCGCCGTAGCGTCATTTTTTCTGATGGGACGGCAGCGCAGAGCAGTCCTCCACCCCGTGCAGTATTTACAAACTGGCGCAATGGGGCCATTGCACCAGTTTGTAAACATTTGTGCCACATTATACCTGTGCCAGGTATAACATATGCCAGGGAGACGTTCCCCTGCAAGGAGCCCCTTAGGAATGGCGCAGTGAAATCTACAAAATTTCACTGCGTCATTCTAGCATCATTTTTTAATGCCTGCTCAGTTCTATGGGCCTCCCCACGGTTTGCTGGAATAGCGGCAAAATGTTTGACACTAGTCCAGAAAAGCGGCACAACAGCGTCAGAAATTCTGACGCAGCTGTGCTAACGAGCACCAGGGTCCACTGAATGGTAAATACAGCGCTACCTTGGTGTCGCTAGGGCGGCACAGGGCAGCGCATTCTTGTAAATGAGGCCCTTAACGCCCTAAACCTTCATTCAGCAAAATGCTGCCATTTGTCTGAAGAACAGAGCAGTAGGGACGTGTGTTAAATGCCCACCACTAGCCTTTTTAGGTTTTTAAATGGAACTTTATTAACATTTAGATTGACATAGCTCTCAATTCTTCTGCACATTACAGTATTTGTCAGTTGCTCTATAGAGTCGACATTTGCTTTTCCATTTTACTAAAAAAATTGAATGGGATTTTGTGACTCTCTGCACTGCAACAATACGTTTTAATGGCATTTAATGTTTTGCCAATGGAAAATGCTGATAAAAACTGATTTTTTTTTAAACGATTGAATGGAAAAGAAAAGGGAGCACAACCGAAACATGGATAAAATCCCTCTCTGCCCTCCCCTCCTATCTGTTTACTGTTAATTGTTTCTTCATAGATTCAGACATATGTGCCACTACATACATTTGTTCTCATTTGTTGGATCTCTTGATACATTTCATTATTCAAACTGATTGACTACTTTTGAGTTGAAAAACCAGACCTTTGGTGATTTGACTCAAACCTGGTGAGAGCCATAGGCTAGCTTCGACTACGTTGTAGCGGTGCATGCCATTGCTGTAGGCAGGTTAACATAAAAGTGCACTCCATGTTCGGGCTGGTCAGTTTACATGACCAATAGGAAGCCGTTTGTTGCTCTGTGTGATATTTTTATCAAGATGTAAGTGCCACTTAGGTGAGTTTTGTAGAAAAAAAGGAATTGGCAGGAAATATGGAATTTCAAACAAATTAACTTTGGCCCTTAGCCATATTATAATTTCCTTTGGATTGGTTGCTTGTAGGCTTTGGCATGCAGTGCAATGTGTCTTTCATGAGCTCCTTCATGAGACCTGTAGCCAGTGGAGTGTCTGACATACCAGACACATTCGGTTTAAAAGCGCAAAGATGCATTATGAGTCTGGTTGCCAAGTTTTTGATCTACTGACATATGCAGAATGGACCTTATAACCACCAGGCGAGAAGAGTTTGTGTAATTCAGCAACTCAAGAAGAGACAATACCATCCTCGGAGTCTGATGGTGGGGAAAGATTTGACCTGATGACGCAGAAAAAGAAGGTCCGACATATATTCATGTATACCGTGTAATCAAATACACATAATGAAGTGTGATTTTAGTAAAAGAAATAATGTACGAGGGAAATTGTGCCCTCGGGGTAGTTCGCCATCATTATAAACGAGCTTTATTAATCACGAAGTATTAAAATTGTACTAATCCGTCATAATCGCAAATGTATGCCATGATTTCTTGTTTGAATACTGTTTTGCTTAGCTTAAATTTAGTACAGGCTTTGGCCTAGTTGCTTGGTTTCAAATTCTAACTGCGTGATTTTTTTTTCCTTGAACTAATGAAACATATATTCTTGCTTGAAGTTGTATTTTTCCAGTAGAAACTGGCTGGTACACTTATCTCCAAGGTTTCGTGCTAGGCCGGTTACATCCCCTTTGATACAAGGTCAGTCTCTGCAGGTGCGGACAATGAAGGTACAGATAGTAAAATAATTGGCAAACCATGATACAAATTGTGTTCCAAGGCTCCAAGGACAGTGTATGCATAAATGGGCGCTAGTAAAAGACAATTTTTGATTGGACAATTTGAAGCCAACCTATGAACCCTCCAATGGAAGACCCTACAGAATTTGGAATGTTTCTTACTTAAACCCACCGGACAAAGAGAAGTCAGCCATTTTCCTCGATGCCAGTTTGAAGCCTGATGCCAGACTCCATTTTGGACGACACCCTGATGCCCTTTTCTCTATCTGAGAGAAAGAGACTTTAAGAATTCTCACCCTAGAGACTTTAACTTTGATTTGCCCCCGTCTTGCCCATGCAGTAACTTTGCCCCATTCTCCTTGCCGCTGCAAGGAAACTTGCCCTTAACTTTGCCCCTTTGAAATTTGACCCATGCTGATCAACCGGTACCTGAAGGACGAAGACTTTTCTTGAATGCTGATTGTATTTGGTAAATATGAAAGGATAAATGTATTATGCATTGTGTTTTTCCTTTTAGGTACCAACGGCTATTTTGATAGGGTCCTAGCAAGTTTTCCAAATTTGTGTTAACTAAATTCGTTTTGCATGAAGTCCCCACATGCCAATGCTAATTAGAGGTTAGTCGAGGTATTCGTTCAATGTATCATGAAGAATTGAAATCTTGTTATGCTGACCGAATGTATGCAATTAGTCAAATACAGTTAGTCACATTGGTGATTTGCATTGCTATAACAGAGTGTATCATTATCCAGATTTTACGTAGATTGCGTTTCTTCCGCCGTTATGGACAGCTAGTAATGTTCATATACATATATCAATTGGTCTTGAGACATATATATATTGTGCTAGCTTTGTTAATATAGGGAAATAAATTCACTAACTTTTAATAAACTGGTGTGGTTATTCATGACTGAAAGGTCATGGTGCGCCGAAATACCAACTGTTATTGATTTCTGATGTGTTATATTGATCTATTAATTGAGTACTGATTACCGATTACAACAGTTATTGATTATTGATCTGAGTGACTCGACTATTGAGGATGAGGAGAGCCCGACTCGGTTAAAAGATTCACCGACCTCCAACGTGTCCAGGTACAGGTAATTTATAAGGGCTGGACGCGTTATCAGACCGATTAGACCAACTAAGGCCCAGATTTATACTTTTTTTTGCGCCGCATTTGCGTCATTTTTTTACGCTAAAGCGGCGCAAACTTACATTTTTTGACGCAAAAGCGGCGCAAACTTACAAAGTACCATTATATATTGTAACTTTGCGCTGCTTTTGCGTCTAAAAAAATGCCGCTAATGCGGCGCAAAAAAGTATAAATATGGGCCTAAGGTGTAGAGGTGAGGTCTGAGTCCAGTGTGACTCACATGCTCTTCACCAAGCAGTCCCCGATCCATTGCCCAAGGCAGAAGTTGTTAGGAAGGAGGCGAATGCCAGAGGTCAGTGTTCCTATCCTGTTGAGATTCGGAGTTAAGAGGGTCTGGGTCATACATTTCCCGACTCTTAGGAGGCGGGTGCTAAGCGTTGGAGTCTGACAAGGTTTGGGGTTCCGGATGGTCTGGGTGCTGTCTGCGTAATCATAGCAGGTAAGCATATAAGATTGCTTCATGAGGGCAATGCGGTCCGATAGCGAACTCTCGCACGACATCACAACTACTCGTTTTTAATACTGAAAATTAAAATCCTGCAGATCAAAAGAAGCATTTATTGTCCAGTGTCCACGCCTTCCCTTCAGTGCTTTTCAAGGCTTTGGTGTTTCTTTTCATTGTCAATTCTAATGACTGCTGTGACAGCTTGTGAAAGAGATAGTGTACAACACACTGACAGACGTCTCTCCAGTGCCTGGCAGCCGAAAGAGCGCATTTCATCCAATTTCCTTTCCCTGCAGACAACCACTCTTCGGATAAAAGAAATGTCATGTTGGAGTCAAGGTCGACATTATCACCTGTGTGGTAACCAACCACTGCAGAGTCTGACTATCAGAAATGGTTATAAATACGGAGAGAGTAATAATGACTTTTTCTGCCACTGTTCGTACAAAACACACTTCTGCCATCTTCCTGGGATTCAGTGTTAAAAACGAATGCATTTCAAATTGTTTTAGCACAAGAACAACATGCATTGGCAAACCCAATAGGTTTCCCCTTTGTTTTTTCTTTTTATCTAACTAGATTACAAAATATTAGAAAAATGTTATAATAATGTTTGTTTTAAATTTGTTAAACCGTTAACAGATGTTTATGTTGTTGTTTATTAATTCAACATAAATCACAACATAAAAAAACTAGCAACGGTTTATCAAATTTAAAACAAATATTATTATTAAAATGTTCTAATATTTATAATCCACTTAGATAGAAAGAAGAAGAAAGAAGACAAAGAAGGTGGCAGTGAAGAAAGAAGAAAGAAGAAGGGCAGTGAAGAAAGAAGACAGCAGACAGCATGCGGTGAAGAAGAAAGAAGACAGCAGCGAAGAAATAAGGCAGAGAAGGCGGCATGCAGGGAAGAAGAAAGAAGAAGGGCAGCAAAGAAAGAAGACAGAGAAGAGGGCATGCATCGAAGAAGAAAGATGACGGCACCGAAGAAAGAAGACAGAGAAGACAGCATGAGGCGAAGAAGAAAGAAGATGACAATGAAGAAAGAAGAAGAGAAGATGGAAGCAAAGAAGGTAGAAGGGCAGCGAACAAAGAAGATAGAGATGACAGCATGAGGTGAAGAAGAAAGAAGGCGGCAGCAATGAAAGAAGACAGAGAAGGCAGCATGCAGCAAAAAAGAAAGAAGAAGGGTAGTGAAGAAAGAAGACAGAGAAGACAGCATGCGTTGAAGAAGACAGAAGAAGGGCGGAGAAGAAAAAAGACAGAGAAGATGGCTACAAAGAAAGAAGACGGCATGCAGAAAGAAAAAAGAAGTACCTTCAGTGTCATAGCTAGAGGAAGGACACTGGCCAGTGTCCAATCGCAAGTGACCGAAAGGAGTACTTGGTCCAGAGGCAACATGACAGCATGAACGGCAAAGAAGACTGCAGGAAGTGAAGCAAACAACGCGCAGCTGACATGCTGGCCAATCAGAAGCACGTAAATTAGAGTGACATTGGGCCAAGCCAATGGTAAGTTCAGGTCAGTAAATTGCACTTTCTAAGCACCTTTTAAAGTTTTTTTTAATCAACAAAAGATTTCGCAAGCACAGCGCGCAAGCGTGCACGTGCAGGCGAAACATAAAAAACAACTGGCATCAAGCCTACATTCAGAGAGAGGGCTATTACAGTATGCAAACTAGGACACATTTAAACAAATTCCATTACCTTATATGCTTCTCCCTTTTGTTTTCATTTCACTGGGTCTGTGTCACAGAAATAAGAATGAAGCTAACAGCGTAGGAATAAGTATAGCTGTATTGCGAATTGCTTGACGTTCGTAAATTCCCAGTTGCAACATTCTTCCCTCCATCCACACTCGTGTCAGTAGCCTTAGTGTGTCACCAATAATGTCACCAATAGTGGGTGCCGAATTAGAAGAAAATGGCTGATAAATTACCTTTATATTTGTAAATTGGGGGTCTGCTACAGCGGTAAAATTATATTTTTCCCTGAGCGCCGATCAGCATGGCTCCATTACCACTCATGCGGTTTATAAGAACGCTCTAAGGTGTACTTTTACACAAAAGAATACTTTTCTCTGTAGACAAACCATTTATCCTACAACCCTATAAAATGAGGCCGTGCTTCCTTTCCCTATGCACATTTGTAATGCACATCTGGGGTTTGCAACAAAACTTTCGTATGTTTTTTTTTATGGCGGGAACCGCACTGGAGAAGAGTTGTAACTATCAACCTTATTTGAACTTTGTGTGAGTTGGCCCGATCCTGCATGCCCCCCCCCCCCCCCCCCCACACACACACACACATACTAGTTTCCCTATCCAGCATTTTACCACCCCTGACCCTAAAGGAAAATGTTCCCCCTCGTAGGCAGTTTTTTTGCATCAGCAGGAGGGTTTTCTCACAGAAATTCTGTCCTCTGAATTAAGATTTCCCTATTGTATGCTGGATTTCTCACAATTGCACCGTAGGCGACATGTGCAACAACTATAAACAAACCTCTGAACAGGTCCCATTTAGGTATTTAAGACTACAATATACAAACTAAACCACGTAGGCTGGGAAACAGCTACAAACAAGCAGGGGCAAAACCAACAAGTCTGGCATTAGATGTTATTCTTTTGGTTTGTCAGTGCTTGTTTTGTTCTGTCAGGTTTTTGTGAACTTATTGTTGGGGGCACTGCTGGGTCCTCATCAACCTAACATAAAAATGGCTGAAAGCAAAATGTTTTTTGTCTCAGAACGCACACATTGCTTGCCACTTAAGGGACTACTTTGTGTGTGGATATGCTCCTTGTGAAAAGTCAGTCTGCCATAACTCAGAGTGAAGTTAATTCAAAGGTTGAATGTGGGCTAACCCATTTCCCCATGGTATATGCTGTAGTGTGGTAAATTACACAATAATAGACCAATGGATGGAGAGGGCTGTCTGGAAGCCCTTATTGGTAAGTATATAATCCATACAATTTAAGTAAAAGACACAAGACCTAAAAACAAGGAGAGCTACAAATAAAGGAGCTGGTAGGAGATGGAGAAAGGTCAGAGGTCATGCTGAGCATAGCATCGAGATAAGTTTTACGATCCTCACTAAAAGTGAGTAGTTAAGATGTCAGGAGCATTTCTGAAACGTAATTAGCTGCACTCCCTGGGCCATATTTATGGCCAGGAGCATTTCTGAAACGTAATTAGCTGCACTCCCTGGGCCATATTTATGGCCAAGTGGTGCAGTGCAGAGCAGCATGTTACCTTGCTGTGCTGCACTGCATCACAGGGAAAGGGCAAGAATCTCAATACAATGCATTCCTGTTCTTTACCCAGTGCTGGAGCACAATGCGGTGCCTAGCTCCAGCTCAGGCACCCTTGCACGATGGTGCAAGGGTGCCTCTGTTGGATGTAGGATTGTTTTTGTGCAGGGAGGGGCACCTTCATGCACAAAAATAATCCACAGAGGCGTTTTCCTCATTCCATGCATGCTTCAGAATGCAGCACACATAGAAAGTGGAGAAAACATGGCATAATTAAGATATTTATCCTTCTTAAACCTCGCTTGGGGAGGTGTAGGTTTTTGGTACATTCTCAGTTCTACCACTTTTGCTAAATCTGGGAATGCGTCAGCATGCATGGATACTGCGTGGCAGACTCATGCAACATCCATGGAATGCCTCCCTGGTGTAGAGTAAGGTAACACAGTGATTTGTACTGCCTTGCTTTTCTTGGGATTTATGAAGCTACTCAGGGCTATGCAAGGTGGCCTTACTTGGCCTCACAAGTGTCATTCTTCAGTTGCATGGTACATGCACCACATTAAGTGGTGCAAGTGCGACACAACGGGGGTCATAAATATGACCCCATATTTTTTACTAGCCTAAGTTTAAAAAAAATATATTTTCATTTTGTTTTATTTAGCCATTTGTTATTAATAAAATCTTACTCAAGAAAACTTAAGAGATATTGGGATCAAGAAGCAACTACAACAAAATGTGAGCTGAATGATGGAGGAAACAATAGCAAAGTAGCTGAATGACTTCTCAGCAAAAAATGAGTGGTTTGAAACCTTGCCTACTTTGCCAAAATCCAGCTGGCCAGAGAGATTACACCATGTAGGGCAACTCTGTTACTCACCCCAAGCCCTGCTGTGAAAAAAACTTTGCCAATTGGGTTCCATTCCTTCAAGTACAGTCAGAAACAGACTACTGAGGTTCAAAATTGGTATGGTAGATAATGCAGATAGTTGGACAGAACCTGGAAAAAAATCATGCATGCATTTTTACAGGTTCTCTTAGGGATTATTTCAGTGGTATTACATTATGCAAGTCATAATCCTTTTAGTTCCTATTCGAACATTAACCATGTTGCTATAAACTGCTGGCAGCTTAACTGAAATGTTTATAGATATGTTTTGTGATGTCAGCATTGATTGTAGCTTCACAATAGTTGTACATGATCAGGACGGAATACTTACTAGTCGGAAACTTGCCAATCACATATTTTCTTTCAACCACATTTCAACGCACTTTAAAAAATACATTCACCAGGCTATCTGAGAAGTGCGACATCTGGATATCAAAAGAAACACTCAGGCTCCAGTAGCATAGCGTTGTGATGATAGATGAGTTTATTCTCTATGTGAGATCACACATAAGCCCTATGCCAGCCTCCAAATCCTTTCCTCCCTTCAACGGTCCTTATCTCCCCATACATTCCAACCTCAGCATTCTGGATCACATCTCTAGAATGCGAACCCAGAACACCTACAACATTGCTTAGATACCACACCACCTCCCCCATACCAACCTTCATGCCTAAGCAAAAATGTATGAGTAAACACTAAAACATCCTCACAGTATCAGACAATTATAATCCTACAATTATAGAAGTAGATTAATACAGGCAAAAACAATCTCGTTTCACATATATAATCGGCATTTGCAAAGCTATATATAGTCCTTCAACTGTGACGGCTTTGTTACATTTCTCTTTGGCCGAGAACTTACAATACTCTGTGATCTCGAGTCAGATAAAGTGTTTTGAGTGTTTTGAGCATCTGCATGGGGCTTGACACACTTTGCCACCCTATTTAAATTCCATATCTTGTGATCACTCGTCTTCACTGCATTCCTAAATACCTTTGTAACCTCAAATGCACCCCTGAATTTAGACAGTTTCTTCTCTTTCCTTGGAGATCTTATTTTTACATAATCTCCCACTCGTACAACAGTTTCCTTCACAGCCTTCCGTATATCATACCATGTCTTCCTTTTGTCTTTATCTCCTCTCGCTCTCTCTCCAACCTTAGATATTATCAACCTGATCATCAATTTCTTTCCTTTTCTCTATTACCCACCGCAGCTCAATCTCCCTACAAGGTACCCTACACTTGAACAGCTGAAATGGAGTCACTCCTGTGGTAGAGTGTGGTATCATTCGATACTCACACACTTTCTTCCTCAACTCACCTTCCCACTTCGCACCAAGAACCTGTGCTAATTATAAACTCTTCTTCAGAACATTTATGAAGCATTTCACAACTCCATTAGACTCTGGATGATACAGAGAAATTCTCTTGTGCACAATGTTTCTTTCTCTTAAGAAAGACTCCATTGATTCAGAGGCAAACTGTACACCATTGTCAGTTAGGATCGAAGAGGGGAAACTCTCCCTCTCGAATAGCTCCTCAAGAAAGTTGATCACATACTTTGACTCAATCGAACTCACAATCTTAATCACAGGCCATCTCAAAAACAAATCAATACACACTAAAACATAGCGATCAACAGACTTTAGCCGGACTATACCCAAAATGTCTAATGCTATGTCGTAACCTCTCTAAGACCTCCCTTTACCTCTCATTATGTTCTTGTAAATCATCCCCAAAGATCAATAGGTCATCCTAGAATACCTTCACTCTCTTTGCACCCTTCAATATTTTTTCTGAAACACTGAGGCAGCTGATGTCAAGCCAAATGGCATCCTGAGAAACTTAAATGTTCCAAAAGGAGTTATTAAGGTAGTAAGTTCTTGAGATGAGCTGTGTAAGTTTATCTGGTGGTAGGCAGAAGTCAAATGAAGTGTAGAGAAGTGTTTTGTGCCATTAAGAGATCACAACATCGCAGTTATATTTGGGAGAGGATAATGATCTGCTATGACTGACTTCAACACAAAGCCTGGCCTCCCCACTGCCCTTCCTTGCCATAACACCAGTACCCCCCATTCCGAAGCTTCCACTTCCTGAATAATCCCATTCATAATGAGTTTGTCAATCTCAACTTTAATTTTGTCTCAAACCATCAACGGGACATTCCTCAACCTTGCTGCCTTGGGTACTGCTCCAGGCTTGAGTCTGATTCTGTGCATATAATTCTTAAGGCAGCCTAACTCTCTGCTCAACACATCTGGAAATCTATTCACCCAACCACTTACAACCTCTACCACAGCTTCAACTGCGGCAGCATATTTAAATCTAACTGGTGGCTCTCCATTTGGGTCTAGCAGGACACGCAGATCACGCTGATCAAACCAACTAATTAAAGAATCTCCCTTCACCGAGATGTATACTTTTGCCGGTATGATGTGTCCTTTAAATCCTATGCTTCCCCAAAAGTAACCTAGCAACTTGATCGGTTGACCACCATAACCTTTCGGTTGCACATCTGGCTTCAACAAGTTAACTTTCCCCTTGAATTGCTGATCATAGAATGACTTCAGTATCAATGTGATCTTTGCCCCAGAATCAAATACAATTTTGATCGGTTTACCATTAACTAAGATTGATTCTACAGGACCATCGAAAGACCCACATCTTGTTTTTATAATTTGCACCTCACCTACTGCCTCTACATTGCTTGTGTCACATTTGCACACTATCTCCCTTACTTTCTTAGTGTTACTCTTTGTCCTGCAACAATTTGCAAGATGACCCATTTTACCACAACTTTTGCAAGTCATCCTCCAATCGGGACACTCTTTGTAGTTGGCCATGTGACCAACACCCCCACACCTAAAATATTTCCCAGCAAAGGGTTTTCTCAATTTCATACATTCATTACCACTTCTACTGTCATTATACATCATTGTGCCGCTCTGTACTGCTTTTACAGTAACGTCTTCTTCCTTTGAAATTGTGTCAGTGCCAGCACTGTCTTTACGAAGTACTTCAACATATTTTCTTGAGTGTTCGCAAGTTTTTGCTACAACCAAAATTTCTTCTAAAGATAGATTGTCCTTTTGCCACATACTCTCCTTTGCCTTCTCTAGTGAGCGGCCTAACATAAACTGATCCCTCAATCGTTCCTCGTAGGAGTTCCCAAACATGCAAGTCAACGCAAGTTTCCGTAGCTCTGTTATAGATTGCTCTGCTGTCTCACTTTGACATTGCATCCTTTTCCCAAACTGGTACCGTTCGAGAACAGTGCTCACTTTAGGCAAGTAATGCAAATCAAGTTTCTTTTATACAGTACATATTTCAAATTCATTGAGCCCTGTTGACTCTCCATCCGATAGGTCTGGCAAATTTTCCAGGTATAATAATAATGTACAAAATTCATAGTGAGCCAGAGATGGATTTCAGGGAATAATACTATATGGTGTGTGTATCACCGCAAGACACACACAGGTGACCCAGGGGTGGATATCAGGGAATAAGACCGTTGGTGTGCATATCACCGTATGAAACGCATACCAAAACCTTTTCCACACAACAAAATAATCACACTGTTGGTGTGCGTATCACCATATGAAACGCACACTGAAATGTTTTTCCACTCATTACTATGGTGTGCATATCATCACAAGACACGCACCGGAGATTGTCTTATCGAGACATCCAAATCTGATGCATCGCGTACTATTTGTTGATCTCCCCTTGTCAAGGAGACCAAGCGTACGTGATGTACAGTTGTAAGTGCTCGTGCCTCCAGAGCCCACGTGCCTGCGTAGCACGCTCGTGCAGAAATGATTTTCTGGTGAGCGCTCTCTGACCCAGAGGAGCTACGTTTAAACATAAATCTAAGAAAACAATGTACCTTTTAAATGTACAAAGTGTTTCTGCAGGCACAATGCTCTTCAAGTCAGCGATTTCCTTTGTTGAGGAATGTTGTGTTGTTAGGGCTTCTCTTCGCTCCTGTCGCCTGCACGTCACTTGTCGCCAATGAGAAGTGGGATATCCGGATATCAAAAGAAACACTCAGGCTCCAGTAGCATAGCGTTGTGATGATAGATGAGTTTATTTTTTATGTGAGATCGCATGTAAGCCCTATGCCAGCCTCCAACTCCGTTCCTCCCTTCAACGGTCCTTATCTCACCGTACATTCCAACTTAATCGTTCTGGATTGCATCTCCAGAATACGAACCCAGAACACCTACGACATTGCTTAGATACCACACCATCACATCAAATCTAGTGAATTAATGCCTTTCATATAGAAAACTATCTGAGATATCCGTTTTTTGCTCAGGTGACATAAATTCTCACTATTGTACCTTTTGTTGGAAGATGCTCACTAAACCCCTCAAATTTGTACCTGCTCTACTTCACTGACCCTCCTTTTCAAAGGCCTGCTTTTTCCCCAGCTTAGTGCCATCTTCCTCATTTTCCTCTTTCATGTCCCATTTTAAGTGTTCAATACATGTTTATTGACACTTTTTAAAAAGCACACAAAATTGACAAACAAGAAAATTGTTTAAGAGGACATACCTCTCACCTTCTCAACCCCACCACCATACTCCACTAGACCAGGCTGCGGTGCGACTGTCACAGGAAGGTGCATATCAAACATCTGCTTTCTCAGAAGGCTTTGTTGATCTTCCAATGGATAAGATTGGCAGTGTTCTCTATGTTCTTGTGGAAATCCCTTCTCTGCAGTCATTAGCAAAATAGTCCAGGAGTGGGGATCATAATATTGATAAGGATCATTCTGTACCTCTGATGGAGGGCATTATTTTTTTCCATGCCAAGAATATTACATAAATGCCAAGAATATTCCATAGTGTGTGGTGCCTCTTGTGTAGGTGGAAGATAGATGCTGTGCCCATTTGGCCTCATCTGATTTGGTGACAGGAGCATAATACTGATCAGTGCAGCGGACCACTTCATGATCACCAGTTTACATTCACAAACCACCCTAGCAAAATTACTTCAGGATCCTCTAGAATCTGTGTCTTCATCTCTTCTATTGCTTCTAAGATTCCTTTCCAATAGTCCCTTAATGTATATGTGTAGCGTGTAATATATTTTTCTTGGCATACCTCATTATTGTCTGCCACTGATTCTTTGTACAAGGCCTAACTCAACACTTATCTACATTTTTCTTAGAATCGCGTCCTCCTTCTCTCTCCATCCTCGTGGAGCAGATTGTAGCTTTTAGGAATTCCGGTAGGCACCGCCATGGAAATGCTGACGGTAAGGGGACTCGGGGTGCCCTTGGGGGCCCCTGCACTGCCCATGCGCTTGGCATGAGCAGTGCAAGGGCCCCCAGGCATAGCCCCATCGTGCATTTCACTGCAACCGCTGCACATCAGCATTGCCGCTGGCTCTATTACGAGCCAGAAGCAATGTTGATGTGACTTTTCTGCTGGCCCAGTGGACGGTAACAATGTTACCGTCCGCTGGCCCAGCAGAAAAGTTGAAATAGGGAGCCAGACATACCGCCAGCAATGGCGGTATTCTGGTGCCCGAAGCCTCAGCGGTCTTCTGGGAAGACCGCTGAGGTTGTAATGAGGGCCTAAGTGTTTAATTGCCCCTTTTTATACATAGCTCCTATCTTCATGCCTTTTACCAGACATCAGCTGAGGAAAGCCTCCTTTCTAGATCTAATGTAAATTTTGGATTACCTGTGATCAAGTGAGCAGCTTGGGATGTGAGCCCCAGCTTGACCCCACTTGATCCCACACTTTCAGAGTTGGACTTGTGATGAGAGAGCCAACATATCGAGGGGTCTGTCTGCCAGGAAAAGCCAAGATATCCTCCAATAGGGGATGCCCTGCCAGTATGTGTTTCGTAGAAATGCTATCCTTGGCTTGGAATTCCACAGGCCTTTTGCTTTCATTCCTCCATTTTGTGTTGAGCTTGTTTTTGTAGGCTTTAAGACTATGTTTTCACAAAAAAGTGCTTTATAGCAGTACATGTACCCAGGCCCTGTAAATGTAGTACATGTACCCAGGCCCTGTAAATTAAGTGCTGCAAATGAGATGCAACACTCATTGTGCCACCCACAAAAGTAGCACAATAAAACATGTCCCAAGCCTGCAACCTGTAGTGTAGGTTTAAACTGCCATTTCAACCATATGAAAATAAACCTTTTGACAGACTTAGAACATGCTTTTTAATGCTTATAGGTCACCCATAAGGTAGTTAATAACCACTCTTATGGTATGGTGCATGGTACTTAGAAACTACAACTTGTGTTTAAGTTTCACATGCCATGACAATGAAAAACTCCTAAAGTTAGTTGTTTTTCACTGTTGTAAGGTTATCTCACCCACAGTATAAGACTGGGTTACCTTATTACTGTTAAGAAGCGATAACTTCAGTTTGGGCCAAGATAGAGAAAAGCTTCTTTCATTCTTTTGAATTGTAATTTATAATCCTCTTTAATGTTAAAATCAGATTTTAAGTTACTATTCTGAAATTTCTTGGCAATGTTCTGCCGGCGCCAAATGGGGCTTTCTGCCACTGTCCAGAATTACATGACTTTGAATCATTGTGCATTCCTTACAGACAAGGAGACAATAGGGACTTGGGTGTGAAGGGATTAGGTCGTCTTGACAGGATCGCTGGGTAGGAGCTATCCGCTGCCTTCATTACACTTCAAAGGACCATGCCTCCAGCACAAACTAAGGAACCTAACACCAGGCCTGGCCCGGCCTTTAGCACGCTAGACAGTTTAGAACCAAACCCTGTGGAAGGAGAAAAACTGACCAGAACCAGTTTGGGCAGAGGGTCAGGGAATTCCCCCGCACAAAGCCTGGCACCAGCTATAAATGTGGCACCTTCAGAACAACTCATCAGAACACTCCAAGACCTGGGGAAGGTTCAGAAGAAGGACAGCCCTGTTGTCTGAAGAAGGAAGAGTGACCATACTTGCCTTAGAAACTGGCTTCTAGAAGTGTTCGAAGGTCATTTGACTGACCTCCTTTTTGAGCTACATGGACACAACAAGCTTCAAGAGGCCTTTCCTGTAACTGGCTAGCTGTCCAGCACCATCTGGACCTGCCTGAGCCCGGCTGCTGGCTTCTTCTGGAGTGATTCCTGATCACCAAGAGGTGCTGCCAGGTTCAGACCCTTGGCTCGCAACAGAGAGTACTACTCCTACCCCACAACTACAAGTCTTGAGTGCCAGGAGACGACCCAGAGGTTTTTAGGCTCTTCGCAACTGCAAGTGGACTCCTTGTGTCACTCAACGACCATCGGTGATACCCACCAACATTAATCTCTACTGATGATTTACTGTTCTTGTCAGCCCCGAAATTCAGCTCCAACAGCATCAGTTCGGATCAACTGCCAAACACAAAGCTTCTGCTATGACTGACTCTTCACCCCAAACAGCAACTGTTTGTAATACCTGACCCCCCCCCCTCATGCCAACATTGTTCTCCTTAGGTCTACCATCAACGCAAAGCCCCACTTCAGCTTCTCATGAGGACATGGACTCAGAGAAGGTAAAACCCTACACCATGATGAATCTGGTCCCTGTGTCTGACCTGCACTACATCGCGGTCGGCGCAAACTTATGACTTTGACTTGATCCAGCATGACTAGATAACCACAATTGACAATTTGTGCTTTTTGGCGCTATTTTCACTAGAAACTTTAAATATTCTTAAGTATGGTTCTACAGATTTGATTTTTGCCATTTTGGTGTTATTTCATTTATTACAATTTACTCTGTCTAAATTTGTTTGGTATTTTACAAGTGTTGTGTTTTCACTCTATTACTGTTTGAGTGCTGAATAAATACTTTACATATTGCCTGCTTTTGTGCCATGCTACCAGACAATTGAGCACAGGTTATTTAGTGACTTTGTGATTCACCCTCACAAAGGACTGTTGTTATTACTTGAGTAGGGCTCTCAACCCCATAGACTAATAATCCAATTTCTAGCAGTGGTCCAAGAAAAACATCAATATTTTATTTTCAATTTCTGTCTTCAACCATTCAAGGTTAGTGGTTAATCTAGTGGATATTGTGATTGGAGTCATACACTCTCAAGAACAAAATGTGTGCATTTATTCTGGTTACATTGTGATGTGTTAATACCAGATAGGTGTGATCATTAGTGGGGACTATGTGGTTTCAGGTGAATGGCTGGTGAGATGGATAGGTTGGTGGATATTAGGGAATGCTGGATTACAGAGATTGAATTTTAAAGAGAAGAGGTTACCTCTAACCTTGGGTTCTGGAGTAGCTTGCCACTTGCCATAAAGCGCTTCAATGCCTCATCAGGGGTAGTAAGCGCTATATAAATACAATTAAAATTTCTGGAGGTGTCTCAGTACTATAAGTACTGTACCTTATGTACAGTAGAAGAATGGGCCCCAGAGCATCCCCTTTCAGGACCAAAGCCAACGCTTGCTAGTACTCTTGACTTTTTCCTCACCCAAAGAAGTCTTTGTAGGTGCTTTGGTATTGTTCTAACAATTGGCTATCGATGGGTTGGAGGCGCACTTGGAAGAGACACAGCAACAAAGGCAATGTCACCATCTCGACAGTTGCAATAATGATGAAGCCACAATAATGTGAGATATCAGCCCTACGCTCCTTAATAAGTGGTGGGAAGATAAAGGCATAGGTCCCCACTATGGACCTGGTAAGCAGGACCCCCAGGTATTTAATTAAAAACAAGAAACATTTGGGACTGAGGAAATAAGAGAGACACTATGCTGTTTCTTTTCAGGATATTGAAGATCCTGAGACAGTGTTAAAATATTGTATCTTACACAGGAGGGGCAGAAAAGATCCCTTGGTGTTGGCCAGGGAGACTAATATTTAATCAGCAAACAATTTATAATTTTAATTAAACTCTCCCCAGTTTCACATCCACACTATCCATCTCATCTCATTGTACAGATGATCAGCGCATGGCATGACAGATGGCCAGTTTCCATAAAGGTAAAGCCAAAGACATAGTCAAGCATTATCTTCTCGATTCTGGAGTGCGACCTATGCATCTATCTGTGCTACTTATGAAAACCATTAGTTCCAATCTTTGGAAATTGTTACTGAGTCCCCCAAATGTTTCACCCGATCTGTCCGTGTACCCATCTAGTATCATATTCCAATCCTCACTAATAACAAGGATCAGCATTACTAAAGTAAGCAATTTGGCATCATTTGCTACAGAAACCCCTCTTAACCTTGGTTGGACACATACACTGCTACAAGGGATACTGTTTGTCCCCTCAAAGATGAATCCGGCTTGCAGGGAGCATAGCTTACCTACCTAATTCTTCAGAATTAGTTTTAGCTGAGGACAAAAATGGCTGGGGAAAAGACCGGGAGCAGTATCCATGCATCACATGCAAGAAGATTAATTTCTTATATGAAACAAAAGTACCATTTCGTGTATTTCAGGGCTGTAAGCATTGCCGATCTTTTGTTAGGTCAACTAGCCATAGTGAAACTCTGAATCCCCCAACTGTAATATGTTAGGAACTTCTGCATCCTTAAACATGTTCCAAGGAGGAAGTGCCAGATCTTTATATGATCTCCCTTCATAATTGCATGAGTACAAGGTCCTTTTTGGTAGTATAAGTAGTCTAAGTAACACCTTGGAAATGATGCCAATCTCCTCCTCTGCACCTTAACTTAGTGTTGTAACTTAGTGTTGTACCACCAGTTCAAAGTGAGCCAGGTTGTCCCTCTCCCAAATTTATGTTCAGTCGCTCAATTTTGAACATTAGTGATCAGCATTGAGAATAGAGCTTGTGTTTGTGCAGTGTCGTGCAGTGATATGGTGTATACTACCATCCCATATCTAAGACTAATTTGAGGAGGAAATTCTCCCTGATTGGCCTCTTTGTTTTTCCATATTCATTCCTACTCCACCTGATTGGCTGTCTCTGTGGCCTCACCTGTAAAGATGGAGCTTAAGGCGGCCAACCTGAAAAGCTACACTGTAGCTGAGCTCAACAAGTTTTTCAAGGAGTGGGTGCTGCCTGCCAAAAGAAACACTAGGAGGCAGAGCTCCAAAAGGCCTTGAGGGCATCTGCAGAGGCCTACCAAGAGCCAGCAGTTGATGAGGAGGGAGAGGATGATGAGGAAGGATCAGAGCAGGGTCAGCAGGAGGATCTTGGAATGCAGCCTGTTGAGATAGTTGGTACCCTACTCCCAGACTTGAAAATTCTTCACTGTGCAGGAAGCAGTGTGTGTTTCAGGGGCTTGACCCCAGGGGAATTGAGGACAGGAAGGAGGAAAGGAAGCTCAAGCTAGAGCTGGGTTAAGTTAAAATTGGAGAAGGATGAGAAGAGGGCTCCTACTGGAACTGGTCCATGAGATCCCCCTAGCAGTACATGTGGGGTAGGACAAGACATTTGACAGGCTTGTCACACACTTTTATTGGCCCCAGATGAGGACAGTTACTGCTGCCTTTTGTAGGACTTGTCTCACCTAGCTAGTCGGAAGACTGGGAAAAAGCTAAAACCTCCACTGACTCCCATGCCTCTTGTTGGCACACCCTTTGAGTGAATTATATTATAGGATCCTTGGACTGTAAGACAACCTTAAGCAATAGGCTTGTCCTAGTCTTGGTGGACCGTGCCACTAGGTACTCAGAGGCTACCCCACTGAAGTCTATTACTGCACCTGTAGTAGCTGGGGCCCTAATCAGGATTATCACCAGAGTGGATCACCTCAAAGAAGTGGTTTCAGACAGGGGGCTAACTTCATTAAGTTTATGTGGAAGGAGTGCAGAGTTACCTTTAAGTTCTCCATGCACTATGTTAAACTTTTCATCATTGGTGTGGTCTCCCTTAACTTTTTGCCTATGTTTCCCAAGTTGTTGATGTGTGATGGACTCTGTTTTTGCTGTTTTTGCTGTTTTTGTTACTCTGGGCACCTTACCACTGCTAACCAGTGCTAAAGTGCAAGTGCTCCTATACAAAACGTGTATGTAATTGGTTCATCCATGATTGGCATATTTGATTTACTAGTAAGTACCTAGTACAGTGCACTAGAGGTAGCCAGGGCCTGTAAATCAAATGCTACTGGTGGGCCTGCAGCACTGGTTGTGCCACCCACATTAGTAGCTCTGTAAACATGGCTCAGATCTGCCACTGCAGTGTCTGTGTTTGCAGTTTTAAACTGTAAATTCGACTTGACAAGTGTACCCACTTGCCAGGCCTAAACCTTCCCTTTTCTTACATGTAAGGCACCCCTAAGGTAGGCCCTAGGTAGCCCCAAGGGCAGGGTGCAGTGTATGGTTAAGGTAGGACATATAGGCCCTCATTTCAACATTGGTTGAACAGCCAAACGGCCGCCTATGCGGCCGCAAACCCACCAGCTGCATTTCAACATACCCGCTGGGCCGGCGGGCGCAAACAGAGTTTCTGCCCGCCGGCCCAGTGGGGATATGGACTGTAACATTGCAGCCGGCTCCAAATGGAGCCGGTGGCAATGTGGCGGTGCAGCGGGTGCAGCAGCACCCGTCGTGCCTTCCACTGTCTGCTTGACAGACAGTGGAAATCGTAATGGGGCTGTGCCTGGGGGCCCCTGCACTGCCCATGCCAAGTGCATGGGCAGTGCAGGGGACCCCATGGGCCCCGCGAGTCCCCTTACCACCAGACTTTCCATGGCGGTGTCTACTGCCATGGACAGGCTGGTGGTAAGGGGAGTCAAAATCCCCAGGGCAGCGCTGCTTGCAGCTCTGCTCTGACCGATTGCGACCGCCAAGACCTCCATGGCGGTAAACCGCCAGTCCCGGCGGTGTGACCGTGGCAGTACCGCCGCAGTCAAAATGTGGCATTTTGTACTGCCTGCCTGTTGGCTGTACGATCGCTACTTCAACCCTGGCGGTCAGTGACCGCCACGGTTGAAATGAGGCCCATAGTAATGTGTTTTATATGTTCTGATAGTGAAATACTGCTAAATTCATTGTTCACTGTTGCAAGGTCTGTCCCTCTCATAGGTTAACATGGGGGCTACCTTTAAATATGATTAAAGTGTAGATTACCTTTGGGAGCGGATAGACATGTGGAGTTTGGGGTCTCTGAGCTCACAACTAAAAAATACATCTTTTTAGTAAAGTTGATTTTAAGATTGTGTGTTTGAAAATGCCACTTTTAGAAAGTGAGCATTTTCTTGCTTAAACCATTTCTGTGACTCTGCCTATTTGTAGATTCCCTGTCTGGGTCAGTTTGACAGTTGGGCTGGTTGCACCTCTCACTAGACAGTGACACAAAGGGAGCTGGGGTGGAGTCTGCATTTCCTGATGGGCCATCTGTGCTAGGAGGGAGGGGAGGAGTGGTCACTCACACCTGAAAGGGTTGTGCCTGCCCTCACACAATGCGGTCCCCAACCTCCTGGTGTGTCTGGGGCCTGGCCTGGGCAAGGGGGGATTTCACAAACAAGAGAGACTTTCCTTTGAAGTAAGCCTACTTCAAAAAGCAAAATGGGTATAAGAAGGGCACCCAAAACCACAGACTTTATAACACTTCTGGAAACCAAGAGGAACCTCTGCCTAGAGAATAGCTGAAGAGCTGAGGAAGAAGAGCTGCCCTGCTTGTGACTGTGCTTTGTGGAGATATCCATCAGTTGCTTCTTCTGCCTGTGCTAGAGGACAAAGACTGGACTTGGTGTGCCTCTCTTCTTGTGAAAAATTCTCCAAGGGCTTGATGTAGAGCTTGCCTCATGTTGTTTGAAGTATAAGGGACAGCAAAGACTTCTCTCTGCCATCACCTGGAGCCTCTGCTGAGACTCCTACTCTGCCAAGTGGTACCCATCCAGTTCCTGGGACCCTGAAAGGAGAAGCTGGCAGGCCAAGTGTGAGATCCACGCACCGACCGCCGTGCGGGTAAAAGATCGACGCAACTCCGATCCATGGCTGAAAAATCGACATGCAGCCGGCTTCGTGGCTGAAAATTCGACACTCGCCTGCAGCGCAGCTGGAAGATCGACACACGCGGCTGGAGAAACGACACGCAGCATCACCGACGGAGGCTGGTGAGATCACAACCCGCGCTGCATGGTTTTTGGATCATAGTGCAGAAGGATTTCCGACGCAAACATCGTTGGGCATGTAAAAACAATGCAAGGCCTGCTTGGACCCGAGAGTGCGGTTCGAATCGACGCACGCCAACTCGACTGAAGGAGAAACGACTCACAGTCTCACTCGCGAGTGATATCGACTCATCGCAAGCCCTTTTTGATGCACACTCGCCCGTGCGAGTTATTTTAGACACGCCCAGGTACATTTCCACGCTAACAGCATTAGCATTGTGTTTAAAAGTACATGAAGACTCTTTGTAGTTTTTAATTGATAACTTGACTTGTGTATTGTGGATTTTTTTCGTTTTGGTCTTGTTTCATTTAGATAAATATTCTCTATTTTTCTAATCTCGTGTTGCGTCATTTTGTAGTGTTTTCATTAAGTTACTGTGTGTGTTGGTACAAATACTTTACACCTAGCACTCTGAAGTTAAACCTGCCTGCTCGTGCCAAGCTACCAAGAGGGAGAGCGGGGTTAGCTGAGGGTGATTCTCTTTTCCCCTGACTAGACTGAGGGTCCTTGCTTGGACAGGGGGTAAGCTGACTGCCAAGCAAAGACCCCATTTCTAACATGCTACCATTCACAAACAAATGGGCTGTTGAACAATTCAACAAGACCCAGAAGGGCATGGTTATGGGCCTGCCTGAGCCCGTGAAGTAGAAATGGACTTCCTCCTACCACGTCTGCTCTTTGCTTACATGAGAGGTGCCACACAAGGAATGGGCTGTAGTTTACTTGAACCTTTGTATGTCCACCCCATAAGAGGACCTCTCAGTCTGGTCAAGGGGTGGTAGAAGCAAGCTCCCAAACCCCCCCACCCCAACATGTGGTAAGCTACATGCTAGCCTTCAGGAACCAGATGGACAAGTTATGGAAAAAAGCTTCTAAGAACTTGGAGGCAAGACAGGAGGTTATGAAGTAGTAGTATGACCAGACAGCCCCCTGTAGTGTTTCATCCTGGACAGAAAGTATTGTGATGACATAAATGGAGCGCAGGGCTCTTTGGGATCACTGGACTGGACCATATGAGGTGTGGAGAAGAAAGGGGAGCTCACATACCTACTGGATCTCATTTCCCACAGGAACCCCTTCAGAGCACACCATCTCAACCACCTCAAACCCACCATGAGAGGTTTGACTTCCCTCTGGTCAAACCTCTCATGCTGGTCACAGATGATAGGGTGAAGCATCCCTGTGATCTCCTATCATCTAAGGAGAAGGATGGGTCAGTGGAAGGTGTCAACCTCTCCCATTCCCTGACCCCAGAGTAGCAGATGGTCTGTTGCTAGTTACTGGCACAGTTTGCTTCACTATTTTCCCTCACTCGTGGGCTTACACACATGGGTACCCATGATGTAGATACTGGGGGCAGCCTGCTTGTCAAAAACAAAATGTACATGCTGTCTGACGAAGTAAGGGCCAACATCAAAGCAGAAGTCCCCAAGATGCTGGAGTAAGGTGTCATTGAGTCCTCCAGTAGTACTTGGTCCAGGCCAGGGGTGCTGGTCCTGAAGACAGCACCACTGGGCCCTGCCCCAGAACTCAGGTTCTGTGTTGATTATCAGGGACTCAATTCAGTCACCAAGCTGATGCACACCCCATCCCCCTGAGCTGAAGACCCCAGGAGTTAGGGGCTGCCAAGTTCCTGAGCACTTTTGATTCGACTTCAGTGTACTGCAAGATTGCCCTTACCGAAGAGGCTAAAGAAAGGTCAGCCTTCTCACTCCCAAGGGTCACTTTCACTTTAAAGCGATGCCCTTTGGACTCAAGAATGCCACTGCCACCTTCCAGAGGCCGGTGTACCAAGTGTTGGCTGGGATGGAGGCCTTCAGTGCTGCCTATTTGGATGACATAGCTGTCTTCAGCAGCACCTGGCAGGAACACCTGTTTCACCTGAAGGAAGTGCTCAGGCCTGCAACACGCAGGCCTGTCTATCAAGGCCAGCAAGTGCCAGATAAGTCAGGGGTCTGTGGTGTACTTAGAATACCTGGTGGATAGGGATAAGGTGTAGCCTCTCCAGGCCAAAACAGAGGCTATCCTGGCCTGGGAACCTGCAAAACTCAAACAGAAGTGAGGGTATTCCTGTGCCTCACTGGGTACTACAGGAGGTTTGTCAAGGGTATGGCACCATTTTTGCCCCATTAACTGAGCTGACCACTAAGAAACAGCCCAGGAAGGTGATCTGCACAGAGGCCTGTCAGAAAGCCTTTTACTCCCTAAAACTGGCCATGTGCACAGCCCCTGAGCTAAAGGCCTGTGTCTTTTCACAGGAGTTTATTGATCAAACAGATGCTTCAAAGCATGGTATAGGGGCAGTCTTATCAGAGCTTAATGAGGAGGACCTGGCTTAACCTATAGCATTCATCTCTAGGGTTTCTGGTTGGTTAGGGTATACACCTAAGCCAGGCAGAACCCACCACCCTAGTCAGGCTACACACCCAAGAAAACCCCTACTCACCCCTTTGGTAGCTTGGCACGAGAAGTCAGGCTTATCCCAGAAGCAATGTAGAAAGCGTTTGCGCAACACACACCCCAGTGACACAATAAATACACAGTAAAAGAGACTCTACACTGTACTATGTAAAATCATAGTATATATTATTCATACGTCATAGGCCACAACCACATAAACAATTATTACTATTCCAGTTCCAACATCATGATGAGTGCAAATACAAGAAACATTTCTACATTGCACATATCATGAAAACACCATCAGTGAGCATGTTATACTATCACACTATATGTTACATGTTTATCCTGGCAAGGCATAAAACCACATATTACAGTGAACACTGAGGGCACTGAGGGCACAAGATGCAATAGTTAGATGCAGGACGTATACACATGGACCTCAACAGCCTTATTCCATTTAATACAGTAAATAGAAATCCACCACGTAGGGCAAAGAGACTATTGCGCACCTACTACCATAATTACAGTAATGTATTTGAATCGGAAAGACCTGGACCTCTGTCGAAGATTCCTCCCCAGCCTGCCAGCTGATCCCTCAGGGCCCCACAAAGGTAGACAGAAATATGGAGGGGAATGGCACACACAACTCTTTCATTGACAGGGAGACCTCACTAGGGCCTCTGCATGTGAAATCATGGGCCGCTGAGACCACTGCAGGTTTCCAAAGTGGAGACCTCCTTCGGTCCTCCCCGCAGTTAGGGCACCGCCACCCTGCAGCCGCTCTCCCTATAGACCAGGGGGCCACAGGGTAAGAGTCTGCACACAGCTCCTGCTGTCAGGCTCCCTACTCACCAGGACTGGCTTCCCACAAGCGGGCAGCACAGCTCCTGACAACCTGCAGCGACCCGCAATATCCATGGCAGACCTCGCTGAGTGTTAGTCAGGGAAATGAGGCGGCCAGGGAGCTCCCTGCGAGGGAGCGTAGTTTAGCTAAGGGTTTCCTCCTGGTGCTCTCCCATGAGCCCTTATGGTACTCTGCACCGAGGGCTGATGGCAGTCCCAGCACGGTCCTCAGTGCTTCTCCATGTGACTCTGTCCGTGCCCACCGGCAGCTCTCCTCCTTATTCTATCTCTCAGGATGACAGCACTTACCACGCACTTCTTCGTGGGGCCAAAATCAAATTCTCTATGAAGCACTCTCCACACACTAACGGCAGGGGAACATTTTGGAAAACAAAAAAAGCAAGGGAGAGGGACTCCAGTAGCTGATGTGGGCTGAGCTCACGAGTCCCATGACCTTGGGTCCAACAACCTGTCCAAGCCCCTCACAAAGACAGGGGGGGGGAGGCAAGCCCACAAAACCCCAGGAGAGCAATGGGGGGCACCAATGCAGGAAAACAAGCAGCAGGCCAGCACATAAGGAAGCAAGGTGAAGCGGCAGTCCCTTCTGAAGCCCAGCAAGTAACAGGCAGAAGACCAGTTCCACGAGTCTAGCAGTCCAGATGGCGGTTCCTTCCTGGCAGCCCAACAGTCCCTGGCAAGGTACGGCATGTAGACCCAGCAGCATCTGGTTACAAGTCCCACACAGTGTCTTAAAACATGGGGATACAGCAGCCTGCTGTACTTATACTCAAAATGTATTTGATCTAGCGGGCACTTCAAAGGAACTTTAGAAGTGCACAGCACCCCCTTTCAAACCGAGCCCTTGCTCCAGACATCAGTAGGGTGTAAATGAGCCCTTTGTGTGAGGGAAGGATACAGCCTATTCAACTGTAATGGTGCCTTGCTTCCCAATCTCCCAGTCCAGGAAGACCATTCATTATGCAGATGTAATCCTGTTACAACTCCACCTCCCTGTGTGATGGCTGCCTAGAAAGTAAGCACAAAACCCAACTGTCACTCTACCCCCGATGTAGATTCGAGTCAGGCTGCTAAGCACAAGACTCATAAGCCCAGTGAAATGCCCACTTTCTAAAAGTGGCATTTCCACAATAGTAATAAAAATTCCACCTACACCAATAAACCAGATTTCTCACTATCATTCCAAACATATTAAACATGCCCACGCTACTCTTCAGAGATTACCACTTAGACATATATAAGGGAATTCCAAATGCAAACCTATGAGAGGGGCAGCACTCACAGCAGTGAGGGCCGACCTTAGGGGTGACTTATCTGTAGTAAAAGGGGAGTTCCAGGCTTGGCAAGTTATTTTAAATGCCAAGCCAATGTGGCAGTAAACTGTGCACGCAGACCCTGCAGTGGCAGGCCTCTGAAAGGTTTGAAAGGCTACTTTTGTAGGTTGCGCAAGCTGTGCTGCAAGCCAACTAGTACAACTTAATTTACAGGCACTGGGTATATGGCATATGGTGTACATGGAACTTATATGTGCCAAACAGGTGTAAGCCAATTGTACTAAGTTTAAAGGAAAGAACATATGCACGTTAGCACTGATCAGCAGTGATAAAGTGCCCAGAGTCCTAAACCCAACAAAAGAGGGTCAGAAAAACAGGAGGAGGGAGGCAAAACATTTGGGAATGGCCCTGGAAAAAGGGCCAGGTCCAACATACCTTATTACAGAGAACTCTCATGGGGTAAAGTAATTCTCCCCTCTTTCAGCTAGCGGCGGGAACATTTGTTAGACCTGTCAGCCTTAGTGTGATCTTCCCCAAAACCTTTTGCCTGCCCTCCTCCATTTTGTTGGCCTTAGGACCACTGCTAACAAGTGCTAAAGTGCTTGAGCTCTCTGCTCAAAACATAGTAGAATTGGCTTACTCAATTGGCATATTTAATTTACTTATACATCCCTAGTAAAGTGCACTACATGTGCCCAGGGCCTGTAAATTAAATGCTACTAATGGCCCCACAACATTGATTGTGCCACCCACTTAAGTACTCCTTTAAACATATATCAATCCTGATGTTGCAGAGCATGTGTTTGCAGTTTTAACCTGCCATTTCGACCTGGCAAAATAATCATTTTGCCAGACTCTAGCTTTCCTTTTTAATACATATTAGTCACCTCTAAGGAAGGCCCTCAACAGCCCCAAGGGCAGGGTATAGTATATTTGAACAGTTGGGCATGTACTTTTAAGTTTTACATGTACTGGTAGTGCAAATTTCTTAAATTCATGTTTCACTACTTCAGGACCTACCTCTCCCCTGGAGTTGCCTTACATGTTATAAGTGTAATTTCCAAATGCAAAGAGATAACAGGCTCATGTTTTGGTGTCTCGTGAATCCTAATTTAAAAGCCTATCTTACGGTGAAGTAGAATTTTAAATTGCAATTCTGAAAACGCCACTTTTAGAAAGTGGGCATTTTCTTGCCTTAGCCACTTGGTACCTGCAGCCTTTCTCTGGTCACATGACTGGGTGTAGTTGGCAGTTGGACTTTGTGTATTTCTCCTGGACAGCCACACACAATGGGAGCTTGGGTGTGACTGGATGTGACATCACTGGCAGGATGGTAGGGAGGTGCTGGGCCCAGCCTCACTTACACCTGAAAAGGCTGTGTCCTGCCTCCACATAAAGCTTAACAACCCTGCATTGTCACTTCAGCCAGCTTAGAGCCAGGGCAGAGGAGGCAGGGAATTCCATGAACTTCAAAGACACTGTCTATAAACAGACCCTTTTGGTTTTCATGGTTAATGTTGGCCAGGAAAGACATTGCTAGGGAGTGGAAGTCGAAGGTCCCCCCTCTTTGACGGTGTGGAAGAAGGGGCTGGACCATTGTATGGGTCTGGAGGTGGCAGTGTATCAGGCTGGGTGATGCCCCCGAAAACATAATAAGATTTGGCAATGTTGGGCAGACAATAGGGGAATCATGCTACAAACCATTTGGCCAATAAACTCTTTACTTAATGCTGAGATTAGAGAATATGGATATGAGGGTACAAACTGAGTCACACACATGTAGAATGAAGTCTAATTTAAATATACATGGGTGTGGTGGGGTGGTAGGGAGGGGCGGTATGAATCTTATGTGCAGTTCTCATGTTTATTGTTATAAAACAGAAAGAGAGAGAGAGAGAGACAGCTAAAGAAAGAAATAAAGCTTTTTTAGCCTTTGGTGAATGATATTCTTAGACTCAGTTATTTTTGCACACAGGTAAAACAAAAATGTAATTGACAATCAAGAAGAAGGAGTTCACCATACTATTACTTACAATTTGTACATTTTCTAGCTGTCCATAATTTAAATGCAGATCCCAAGACTTCAACCCTTAATCCGTCAGAATGAGGAGCTAGGATCAGAACTGCAGGGCCACAGACCACTCTGCACTGCCATCTCCAAAACAGATACATGACATTTGTATCAAACATATGGAAGTGGAGATAGTTCAAAATCCCTCAACTAAGTAGCCATTGCTTTTTGCACCTGTGCTGGTTCCTTCCTGACAATCACCTGCCCACAGTAATCCTATCAGTCCAGTACCCCTAGGTGGGTGCAATTACCCCACAGCCACCCGAACCGGGTGAGTACGCCACCCCGGGAGGCTGTTTGATGCTCTGGCATGGCATGCCGCAATTGGAACAAAATGGTGGCGAGGCGGGATACTTGCTACAAATGATCCCGGCGGCTGCCCCATGACACCTGGCGACTGAGGAGGCTGCACGAAACGGATGCAGAAGGGCGGCTACAACTCGAGTTGCCCGTGTAGCCTTGGAGCAACGTAAAGAGCGGGAATCCCTGGGGCAAAGTACGAGGAGGCACAGCGTCCCAAGATGGAGGCCCCCAGTCGGAGGCTCACTTATTAGCCAGAAGGCCCCAATATTACCGGGACCATAACAGCGGATCGGTGATCTGGCTGCACTGGCCCCTGGGCCTCTGCTGATCCTGATAAGAGGGCTGCACCATCAGCATGGAGCAGGCCTGCGAGCACCCAACAGAGTGCCTTAACTGTATGTTCCCGAGGCCCAGTGCTTAGAAGTGATGTGATCAATGCGGGACCTTGGAATATCTTGGTTGGCCCCACTCGTCACCACAAGACCCAACGAGCCCCTTGAATAGCAGTGGCTGAGACTGCCCACCTGGGACTACAAGGGCAGGGGGCCCTGTTTGCACTACATGAAGGGGGGGTCTGCACTCACTTGCAGCGCCTGTTGTCAGAAGTGAGGCAGGACCGTAACTTTGCACTGCCACCATCACATCGACTTAACCTGGTAGCTGCCTGCACCAGGAACAATGCATGATTGTTGAGAGGAAGCAGCTGCCCGGGGGGTTCTGAAACCTTAAGAAGGGACTGGCTGCAGGGGGAGAATGAACACCTTGAATGGAGCATCAGGGATCTCCAGCCCCCCTTAAAACCCTGTAATGGTGGACTGATGCTGTTGTAGTTGGACTCTTGCTCTAGGCAAGACTGCTAGTTCAAGGATGACAGTACTTATGTTTGGGGGCGACTATGCCAGTCCTACAACAAATTGCAACTGTCGTCCCAACCCTTCCAGCTCACAAGCAGTACCTCACCAAAAACCCAAAACAGTAAAAGGTGATTTGTCGCAGCCTTTACTCATGGACTCAAGAGTGTGACATCTCAGGGAGTGTTGTGGTTAAATGGAGATTACACCTTTCTCACATTAACAACGTGTCTCAATCAAACACAGGCAATGAAGAAGATGCAGCAAAGTGTCAATAGATTTTATTTAGCAAAACTGCAATCTGTATTAAGTTGCATGGGCTGCAATGATTAGGATAATGAACAGTGCAAGAAACAGAATGGTAAAGACAAGAGTCATTAATACAAAGCCCCGCACCGTCTTGCAAGAACATGAGATGACATGAAGTGTGAAATATGTCCAAATACCCTAGCATGATAGGCCTAAACTCTAACCTAAAAGAGAGCTAGGTATGTTAAACCTAATCTGCCAATACCATGTCCAGGAGAAGAGCCTCCAACCCTTGTTACCTTGGAATGAGGTTACTAGCTCAGACTCCGTAGGAACACGAAGACTGGGTCAGCGTCAGGGCGACATACAGCATCGATAGCGGCAATGGCTTCTGGTCGGAATCCCTCTGACTATCTGTTTAAGTGAGGAATATTTATACAGATCTACTTGGACCCCTGACGTAGGTTTGTTCCCAAACAATAGATAACAAGACATGCTTGGGACAGTAATTTATATAAAGAATTCCCTCTAAAGCGTGAAGAGGGAAAGTACCCAAAGTAAACACCTACAGTTTGTTTATCTTTGTCACTTGATATTGATGCCTTAGCACAGTGACACTTATAACGCAAACTAAAACATGGGTATAACTCAAAACAAGGGAGGCATCTTAAAAGATTTAATTAAATAAATGTGCTAAAACAGAGCAAGCTAAGTAGATTAAAAGTCACTAAGTGACCGGGGCATGAGTCTTCAAGCCAAAGGCTGAGAAAACTCCTATAACCCATGAAAAAAAAATAGGATTCACTGCACCCTCCCCATTGCCTTAACAAGTATTTCGCCATAACTTCACGCCACCGAAGGTGAACGAATCCAAATGCTAAAAGTGCTCTGGACTAAAGGCTAAAATCATAAAAACTAGATAAAAAAATCACAATATAACAAGTGTTAAAGTCAATAGCTAAAAAACATATGAAGAGATATAGGCCTCATTATGACATTGGCGGTAAATCCCACTTATCGCCACGCTGACTGCCGCCTACATACCGCCGCCGCAGACATCCGTTCACCATATTATGACACACACACACCAATCCTTTACTATTCAGCCACATACACAATTCCGCCACACCAAAGGTCAGTGATAAACTGGCGGTATCCAAACTCACACCGTTACGCCAACAGAACTACACCCATCCCATTATGACCCACGAATCACCACGGCAGACATTCAATGGCAGTAAACCATTGGCGGTACATACAGCTGCGCTCAAAATACACACACACATACAAAACAACACCACATTGGACAATTCAAACTACACACACTATACACACACATCACACCCACACCACTATAAAACACCCACCCACATTACCCACAACCCTTTACCATTACAAACCATTGGCACCAGACAGACACCACGACCACAGACAAGACCAAAGCCACACACCACCATCACCTATACACCATCCACGCACCCCACATCACACATCCCAACACATCACCCTACACACCCTCACCCACACAACTCACACAACACCCATGGCACCACAAAGACACCCCTGATTCTCAGAGGAGGAGCTGTTTGCACTACATGAAGGGGGGGTCTGCTAAGGGTTAATGGAAATCATCAGAGTAGAGCCACAGCTATTTGGAGCACAGGTAAAGCAGATATCCATTGCTAGGAAGATGGACCTATGGCAAAGGATTTTGGACAGGGTCGACGCCGTGGGACAGCACCCAAGAACTAGGGATGACATCAGGAAGAGGTGACATGACCTATGGGGAAAAATACTCATTGCAGCAAGACACCAACTCATTGTATAGAGGACTGACGGTGGACCCCCACGTCCTCCCCCACAACTAACAACATGGGAGTAGCAAGTCTTAGCAATCATGCATACTGAGGGCCTGACCGGAGTAGCAGGAGGTCTGGACTCTGGTAAATCAACTCCATACTACTATCACCCCCCTACCTGCATGCCATAACATACCCTCACCCTCACTCCCATCACTCCACCACCTCCCACACACCCCGCCATCACATATCACTCATCCCAATGCCAAGCCCTACAGGCACCACCAATGCATGGACACCACTCACAGACCTGCATGGACACCTATCACTAAAGCATGCACACTAGAGAGAATCAGCTAGCCCACCACATACCAACTTACACAAGTGAAATCTGCCAGGGCAAATACAACCAAAGAGGGCAACCCACGGATGCACAATATGTCACACACAGAAACAATAACACTGCATTTACGTCCCCACAGGTACCCCAGCCAATGTCAGTGGCAAAGAGGTGCCAGCACTATCCAGTCCCTTAATAGAAGAGGCAACTCTGGTCACCTGGATTTGGATGACCAACCTCTCTCATCAGGGAGCTCTGGACAGTCGGTTACCCAGGCACAGTCACACACCACCACAGAGCCTCCCCCTCAGGAAACACCACCACAGCACCCATCAAGTGTACCCATACCTCTGTCCCGAGGACACGTCAATCAGCAGTGTGTCCACCACTACATGGACCCCAGAGCACACCTCGCCCCCAAGACAATCTGGGACCTGGGGTTAGGGGCAGTGGGCACACGGTTCAGGGGACAGAGGCACAGGACAACAGAGAAACAGGGAGGAGTGCTCTGCGCCAGGAGGAGAACAGGCCCAGGGAACCGACTCTCCAGGCCACACTAACCAAGATCCTGGAAGAATACCAACATTCCCAGGATACGCTAGGCCAGATCCTGGACAGCATGCAGGAAGAACAGTACGAGGGGATCAGGGAGGACTTGCAGGCCATTAACACCACCCTGGTCTCCATAACAGGGGTGCTGGCAGACATGGGCAACATTATGAGGGAGGAAGTCTCACAACAGCAGGCCCCTGCCACTAGACAGATATCTGAACTGCCTTCCACCTCCGCTGCCACTAGTGGACAGGAGGCCCCCGCCATAGGACCAACAGGCCACCAGCACCCCTCCCCCTGCAGAAGGAGAACCACCTCGCAAACGTTCCCTGCGATACAGGCACAAGCCAGAGACTATTGCCAAGACCCCCACCAGGAAATGAGCCTCTCCTGATTGTCACCCTTGTGTCCCAATCAGTCACCCTGTCCACCTTGAACTGCCATTGCTCCTCTTCCTATGTCCCCATGGGTAATGCACCTGTGCTACATACTGGAACAATACCCTGGACTTTCCTCCACCATCACCCCATCCCATTGCGCCTGCCCCTCTCCATCTTAGCACTTCAATAAAAACCCTTTGAATAAATAAACGTATGGAGTATGTCAAATGATTTAAGTATGTATTCGTTTTACTAGGTTCAAACATTGCAATTCAACTGTACAGTAATGTTCATATATAAAAGACCTGTAGTTGTCTGCAGTGATCACACCAGGAGTGATAGTGGGGCACCAACATCTGCAAAATGAGTTGCCAAAGGGTACAGTGAGTGGGCATAGACGTGGGAAATAACAGCATGCCAGTGACAAAGATAAACCATAAAATGACAATGAAATATGAAGTAACACTGTCTTACCTGTGTGTCATTGGAAGTATTGTCGAATCACTGCAGTTCTGTTGTCCTCATCCTCATCCTCTGCCTCCTCATCCTCACTGTCCAAAGGGTCCACTGCTGCCACACGATCATCTCCAGCCTCTTTCTCCTGCAGAAAAGGCACATGGAGTCTCAGGGCCAGATTGTGCAACTTGCAGCATGCCACTATTATCTGGCAGACCTTCTTGGGTGAGTAGCACAGGGATCCACCTGTTAGATGGAGGCACCAAAACCTGTCCTTCAGGAGGCCAAAGGTACGTTCGATAATCCTTCTTGTTCGCCCATGTCCCTCATTGTAACGTTATTCTGCCCTTGTCCTGGGATTACAAACAGGGGTTGGTAGCCATGATAGGTTTGGGTAACCAGAGTCACCTGCAAATATCGAGGGACATTTAGCCATACACTATCCCATTTGGGCTACACCATACCCATACACCAACAACTACAGGGTGGGAACCAGGGCTCACCTCTTAGCCACACCCTGTGCCTCTGTAGTAGGCCCATCACATTTGGGATGCTGCTATTCCTCAGGATAAAGGCATCATGCACCGACCCAGGATACTTAGCATTGACATGGGAGATGTACTGGTCAGCCAAGCACACCACCTGGACATTCCTCTTTCGATTTCTGAACACCTGTTCATTTTGCTGTGGGGGGGCAAATGCAATATGTGTACCATCAGTTGTCCCAAAGATGTTAGGGATATGTCCCAATGCATAGAAGTCAGCTTTCACTGTGGCCAAATCCTCCACCTGGGGGAAAACAATGTAGCTGCGCATGTGTTTAATCAGGGCAGACAACACTCTGGTCAGCACTATTGAGAACATTGGCTGTGACATTCCTGCTGCCAAGCCCACTGTCACTTGAAAAGAACCAGTTGCCAAGAAATGGAGCACAGATAGGACTTGCACAAGAGGGGGGATCCCAGTGGGGTGACGGATTGCAGATGTCAGGCTCCAATTGGGCACACAGCTCCGTGATTGTGGCTCTGTTAAGTCTATGGGTGAGGATAATGTGCCTGTCCACCATTGTTACCAAGTCCACCAGGGGTTTGTACACGGGGGTATGTCTCCATCTCCTATTCATCTGCAGCGGTAGCAATCTATGGGGCAAAAGAGTGAGGAGCCGGGGACAAACTGTACATCGTAGCCACAACAGTAAAATGCATGATGTTAATTTTTAATGCATAAGTGGCATTTGTCCTGTATGTCCAATTTTGAACTGTGACGCAGTTATTATCCAGGGCCTCCCCCCCCCGAAATGGTGTTTGCCTGTCCTGTGTGGAGGGACAGGTGGAAGTGAGGTAATTCCGCTGACATTGTGCGCCATTGCGGTAGGCGGTCGGGAACCGCTGTGCAGCTCCTCATTGGTTATTATTGGGCCCTATGGGGTACAGTGGCCAATGGTGATGTACGCTGGGGGTGACGGTATGCACCGCCGTGGACATAACCGCCATTTTCTATCTGATCACTCACTTGCTACCTGACCTTCAACAGGAGTGGACCTACACTGCATGTGCTGCTGTGACCTGTGTCTGGAACCTACCATGGCTCGTGTGAATGGGGAAAGGGCCCCTGTCTTCACCTCGGCGGAGTTGGAGCGACTGATGGATGGGATCCTACCCCAGTATGGACTGCTGTATGGGCCTCCAGACCAACAGGTGAGCACACTGTGAGCATGATGCAATGGGCATTAATGCATGGAGTGGTGTGTGTGAAGGCCTCATGTAGAGGGTGTTGTTGTATGTCCCCTGGGCAGTGTGCAGCTTGTGTGCTGGGCCCTGTGTGTGTAAACGCCAGTGTGAAGGGGTATGGTGGGCCATAAGTGTAACAGGCGGAACGGTCTGACTGATACCTTTTCATGTGTGCATTTCTCTGCAGGTCAGTGCCCATCAAAAGAAGGGTATATGGCGTGCCATCGTCAAGGATGTGCGGACCCTGTGTGTCTACGGCAGGCGGAGCACCCACTGTGGGAGGACCTCAGACCCTGGGCAGACAGCGGACGCCCAGCTGGGGATGGCCTCCCCACGAGGAAGGGGTGACCGTCGAACCCTGACCCCCCTGATGGCCCACATTTGGCGGTGGCCTATCCGAAGCTGGATGGGTCCTTGAGGGCATCACAGCAGCCACAAGGGGGTGAGTACAGTTCCCATCATTACAACTTACGCATGGTAAGGGGCTACCTGGGTGGGGTATGTGTGTCAGTGGGTGCCACTAGGCCAGGCCTAGGGGCACCCACCCCTAGGTCCCATGTTGGACAGGGTTCTGAGGTGATAATCCTTCTACCTAGCTTGTAGGCATCCACTACTGGTCAGAGCTGTGTGGGTCCCAGGTGTGCTGCAGTTTGCAATATGTTGCCCTCCCCATGCCCTGGTGGCTAGCATTCCTACTGGTAGTGTACTGCATTGTGCATAGGGCTGTTCCCTGTGTGTGATGGTGGTGTGTACGCCAACGGTGGTGTTGGTGCAGCCATTGACCCAGTGTACTTTTTGTCTCTTCCCCCCCTTTTTGTTTTGTCATCCTGTCCTTATGTGCATTAGCATCATCTGGTGGAGGAGCAGAGGCACCGGTGATGGAGGGAGCTGCATCCCACTGACTAACGGTGAGGGCACCAGTGGGACGGAGGGCGAGGGGAGCACCACAGCAGAGACAGGAGGGGACAGTTTGGACACAGATACCTCCTCCGATGGAAGCTCCCTGGGGGTGGCGGACACTTCAGTGGCTACCCCAGCTACAGGTACAGCCAGCACCCCCGTACCAGCACCGCCCTCCCAGCAGCCCCTCATCGAGTTGCTTGTGCCCGCTCACCCAGGAGGGTGGGCATCTCCTTTGCCCCAGGCACCTCAGGTCCTGCCCCAGTGAGCCCTGCTGCCCTGAGTGAGGAGGCTATTGACCTCCTGCGATCCATCTTTGTAGGGCAGTCAACCATTGTGAATGCCATTCAGGGGCTGGCAGCCCAAATGCAACAGATAAATGTACTCCTGGAGGGCATTCACACTGGCTTGTCGGCCCAACAGAGATCAATCCAGGCTCTGGCCTCCTCTCTGATGGCAGCCATTGTCCCTGTTTCAACCCTCCCCTCTCCAACTTCCCCTTCCCAATCCCATTCCCCTCAACCCCATCCTATCCCAACCTATCCCACGCACACAGGCAGAAGAGCATGCCTACAAAACAAAACACAAGAGTGGCACAGGCAAACACAAGCACCACACATCATCTCACAGGAACTCACACAAACACCATCCAGATGCAGACATACCAACATCCACTGCCTTTACTGTGTCCCCCTCCTCCTCCTCCTTCACCTCCCTCCCAGTTGTGTCAACACTCACACCTGCATGCACTACATCCTCATCCACTACTGCCATCACCACCACACCTAGCAGAACACACACCTCACTGACAGACACCACAACAGCCGTGCACACGTCCCCTCCGACCCCCCCCACTGTGTCTGTCCCCCCCAAGGTACACAAATGCAAGCATCCAGACACCCAACAGCCATCCACCTCACAACAGCATCCAGCCCATGCACCTGTACCCAAACACAGCAGACAGACACCTCCTACAACCACTCCCTCTTCCTCCACTCCCAAACCTTCTCCCTCTCACAGCCCCAATGTCCCTAAGAAGATTTTCCTCTCCACCATTGACCTCTTCCCTACCCCCCCCCCAGCCTTCAGGTCTGGCCCGGGTGACAAAAACCCAGGCAAGCACCTCAGCCACCCAGTCCATGGGTCCAGTAGTCTCCACACCCACTCGTGGTGGAAAAGGGTCCAGGGCACCAGACAGCCTCAAGGAAAGGGTGCCTGCGGCAAGTGCTGCTCGGAAGGGCAAGGAGCCATCCCCAGCTGCTGCCAGGAAGGACAAGGAGCCTCCCCCAGCTGCTGCCAGGAAGGGCAAGGAGCCTGCCCCAAGTGCTGCCTGAAAGGTCAATGAGCCTGCCGTAAGTGCTGCCAGGAAGGAGCCATCCCCACCTGCTGCCAGGAAGGCCAAGGGGCCTGCACCAGCAGGCAGGAAGGAGAAGGAGCCTGGTGCAGGGACTCAGTCAGAGCCCCCACCATCAACCATGGTTGTGCAGCCATCTGAGGCTGCAAGGGATGGGCTGGATCTTTCCCCCACCACCACCACCAGCAGCAGCAGCACCACCACCATCAGTGGGCAGCCGTCAGAGACTGCAGTGGATGGGCAGGAGCTTCCCCCCCCACCACCACCAGCAGCAGCACCACCACCAGCAGTGGGCAGCCGTTCGAGGCTGCAGGGTATGGGCAGGAGCTTTCCCCCACCACCAGCAGCAGCACTACCACCAGCAGTGAGCAGCCGTCCGAGGCTGCAGGGGACGGGCTGGAGCTTCTCCCCACCACCAGCAGCAGCAGCACCACCACCACTGCCAGCAGCCATCCGAGGCTGCAGGGGATGGGCTGGAGCTTCCCCCCACCACCACCAGCAGCAGCACCACCACCACCAGCAGCAGCACCACCACCATCACCAGCAGTGGGCAGCCGTGCGAGGTTGCAGGGGATGGGCAGGAGCCTCCCCCCACCAGCAGCATCAGCAGCACCACCACTAATCAGCCGTCACCGCCAGCAGACAGTCTGTAGTCCTGCCTCCATGGGCTGCTGTGTGGCCTGCCCCCTGCAAATCCTGTGGGAATGACACCCAACTGAGAGACTGTGAACTTGCACTCCTTAGGATCAGAAGCACAGGGCATGATGCCCCCTCCAGAACCAGTGGGTATGACACCCACTCACCCCACCCTCTCCAGGATCAGAAGCACAGGGCACGATGCCCCCTTCAGAACCAGTGGGTATGACACCGACTTGAGAGACTGTGGCCTTGCACTGCCCAGGACCAAGCAAAGGGCATGTTGCCCCTTCCGGAGCCAGTGGGCAACTCACCCACTTGAGAGGATGTGGCCTTGCACTCCCCAGGACCAAGCACCGGGCATGTTGACCCCTCTAGGACCAGTGGTGTTGTTCCATCTGCTGGCTGAGGTGCCCCCCATTCCTCATCCCCCTGAGGTGCCTGCCTATTTTCCAACCGATGCCCCTGCAGTGTTCTCTCCATGTGACATGCGGGGCGTTGGACTTTGGCCTGTGGCCCACGCACATTGAGGACTGGGCAGTGTCCCTTGAACTGTACATATGTATATACCATTAAATTGAATTTTCATATTTTTACTGTATTTATATTATTACACTCACTTTTATCAATTCCTGTTGTCCTTGCATTATTCTTGAGGGGTACGGGGTCAATATGTTTTATTACTGCATCTGATTGTGTGTATGGTGTTGGGGTGTGTGTTGTGCGTGTGTGTCACTCTCTTTTTCCTCCTAGGCGGCTGTACTCACTGTGGTCATCCCTGCCATAGTTGGTTTTCGTGGTGGAGCAGGACATAGAAAATCATTGGGAAGATCTAAAGTTCATGCTCCATGGCGGCGTGGTTGTTCCTGTGTCTCCAAAGGTGAGTCCTTTCCCTTCTGTGTTCTGTTTCCACCAGGGTTTTGATGTCGTTGGTACTGCCCCAGAAAAGGTGGCAGATTCATGTCTCTTAATATGGTGGAACATCGACTTCCGCCTGGCTGTAGGCGGCTACCATCGTGGTGGCTGTTATTTCCGCCCTGGCTGTCAGTGTGGTAAAGTGGTTGTCTATCTGAGTTCTCACCGTCATGGTCATAATTTGGCAGTAGTTACCACCAGCCTGTTGGCGGTATCACCAACCGCTTGGGTTGTAATGAGGGCCATAATGTCGACATAACAAGCAAAGCAGGCCAAAGTAAGGGCAATAAATGTATACTTTGAATTTGGTATAATAAGCCAATCATCAAATTGTTTAACAATAATCATGATCTTGAAGAGCATCTTCGAAGCGATTGAATCGAAAGGACCTCAGGAAAGAGGCCACATCGTCAGATGTTAGATCGATCACAGGATGAGCAGACGGATCCACGGAGCAGTAGTGTGTAGTAGTCTCTTGTGCAGGTCCACCTGCAGTAGTGCCATCGTCCATAGTTCAAAGAGCCAACTTGTTCAGCAAGGAAGGCTCATAGGTGGCCTTGCCAATCAGCTTTAGTCTAAAGGGGCCCGACTGTGAACGAACCTTCATCTAGGACATAAGCAGTTCTTGGTCCACAGGAGGCACTGGCAGAACAGCAAGACACACTGTAGGAAAGTGTTCGAAGAGGCACTATACGCAGCGAAAGACTGGTTGTACACACCATAGGAGTGGTCGGAATGACAATGACCAATCACACTCCAATTCCTCCAGCAAGGAAGCATCGAATACCTGAACCATGCCTTCAAGGCAGAGTTAAGCTGGTGGTAGCGGCCCTATTGCTTTGCATAGCTGGAAAGACACAACCACTGCAAATCAGAAGAAATAGCAGCAGTATTTTGCCAATCAATGCCAAAATTATAGGAAAGCCACCAAATACACTTGACAAGAGTGAATGGATGGCCGATGGGATGACTCCGAAGACAGTCTGGAAGATGGACACAAATCCAGACCCAACACCCTTAAAGAAATGAACAATCCCAGTAGTGCTTGAGGCGTTGAAAATTCTGGATACCAGCTCTCCAAAGTGCTTGGGAAAGTTGGTGTTTAATAGGGATTGTATCTCGGCTGATGATTTCGCCTTCTGGAGAGCTTATGTCTCTCTACCTGATGTCAACGCGACTTGTTTTTGAAACAGTAGCACCTTTAGTCTGCTCAGCTTGTCATAATTTACATTAACAGTATCAATGTGAGGCCACATTTCTGATACTTTTATCTCCCGTGTGGGGGTGGGAACTTGTCCACAACACGTAATGACCTTGGAGACTTAAATTGCGTAGGCAATTTCTGGTTGCATCCCACAACAGCTTTGGACGTTCAACACCTCATAACTTCCATTCGAAAGTACATGAAATGCTGGTCGAATCAAAGAGACTGGAATACCCTTCAGAAAACAGGCCAAGTTCGCGACCCCTGCATTGCAAAAGCTGTGAAGGGACACCTGCTTGCAGATCAAAGAATGACTAACAGTAGTCTCACATTCGCTTCTTCTAAGAAAGACCTCTGTTTCGCCGTTCAGACATTTATGATCAAAGAGCAACTCCCACTCTTCTTTAATATAGCTATTGCCTAGTCGCTTGTACCAGCCCACGGCAAGATGTTTTAGGCATTTTCAAAAACGAAAAGTGGAAATGGGCAGATTAATAATGCCATGTAGGAGCCATACTGTTGAAGGGCTCTCTGCAACTGTGAGAGGCAACTTTTCTAACTTCTCTATTGGAAGCATGGTGAAACTCACTTCCTTTTTAGCCATTGTCTGTTGTTCCCTGGATAAATCAAAGGTGATGAACAATTCACTACCGTTAATGTACTTTCATGAAATTCAGCCATTTTTCAATGTTTGTAACGTCCAAACTAGCTGCATAATGGAACGCAGCTGACTTTGTCCATGGTATAAACAGGACGTGTCTGTTTGAATAATATCCATCGCAGACAACACTATCCTTGTCAGTGAATAAATTCTGCTGGACAGAGTGTTCATGCCATTATCGACAGCTAAGGCCTTTTTTAAGTTCTCCTTATCTATGTGCCTTAAATGCGCAGCAGCTTCTATCTGAGAAAGCTTCCTGATCTCATTATACATAGCATAGATGAATCTTTTCAAGCACGGCTTCCTAGGACCTAACAAAAAGTCCTGCAAGTCTATATCCTCAGAAAGAGTGTTAAGATGTTCTTTAACTGCGGCTAACGTGTTAGACCATACCCATTGTTGGCACCGTTTACCTACACTGTATGTTGTAACTAAACCCGTGTGTTGACCCGAGACAAAGCGAGGGTCTGGCCGGCTACTCTTGAAATGCCCTGAGGAATTTAAAAAAACATGCCTGACATCCATTGGTGTCTATTGGCCAAATTAACCACCCTCCGGGACTGGAAAGTGAAGAATTATAAGTACCAGCCTCAACCTTTGGATCTAGCTCTTCCTCTGTGACATTCAGGAAGAATTGCCAATCATTAAACTTTACTGGTGTGGGGATACTGGGTGTTTTCATTTATTTTATTTTTGCTAACCCCAGACAGCATCTTTGTTGAATTGTGTCATTTAAAAAAATCATTTGCACAGGAATCAGGCATGCTCTACATAAAGCATCCCTACCCTGTATCTGCCAATCTTGTGTTCCCCATACACTCTTTAAATCAACGGTGTTCTTCCAGTATTTGTAAACTTCAACTGTAAGACGGGAAACAAAGGAATCTGAATAAATCAGTTTTGTATCAGTTAGCAAAATGTTCCTAATTTTTGAAGAAGGTAATTTGAAATAGGATGACGCTGAACTTTTTGTGTCATGCCCAGCAAAATAAGTGAACTTATCTAAGCAGCATTTTAGGCTCCCCACTGGTGGTGTTGAACAGTGTTCCCACTGTATGTAGTTAAGTACTGGTCTGTGTCTAGTGGTCCGGTGCAGGTAGTAATGCCCCCAGTTATTGTAACAGAACATTTCCCCATAATTCATTGTATGTATATATACATCCTCACTTTCAAACACCGAATAGTCCTTCATTTTAGTTAACATGGAATCAATTGTCTGGATATCCCAATCATTAGATACAACAACTGGTGTGATTACATCTGTCATAGAAATTTTAAATACATATGGAATTTGAATGACTTCAGTAGGCCCGTATATATCAAATGGAACGTTGTCCCACACAATCCCATCAGGAATTGGCACAGCCAAAATGTTCACAAGGAACAAGTCTCTTCGGACCTTATGTGAGGAATGATATGGAGTTAAGACTTCATCCACAAGCTCAACTGAGGAGTGTTTAGGAAGGTAATGACCATTTATAAGCAAAAAGAAAACCAATCCATAGAAACAATGCAAATGAATGTCAAGCAGAACCATGAATAGTGCCATGGGTGGATTAAATAGGTATTTTTAAGCAATAAATACAGCTTACGTGTCTTTGAAACATTTTCTATTACTGGAGTGGAAGAGTCTGAAGAAAAGTCATCAATGTTGATGAAATGACCAGAATCAGTCTCTCCAAATGCAGGAGCAGGTGCAATTCTGATGGATGGATCCACTTCATGTGGAGGCTTATAGTAGATGGTGCCATCAGTCTGTGTAGTGTTGGTGTAAACAAATATCCACATCTTGGACAGGTGCTGTCGTTGGAGTGGTAATCGGAATCAGTAAGAGCTCATTTTCCGCCCTTCCCACTGTCGGGGAGGTATTTGTAGCATCGTTGGACATTGTTGTGCAGTCCGAAGTAGTGTTGTTAATTCTACTTTGAAGAGGTATGTCCTGTTGGGTAGTGAGAGGGGATTGAGAACTACCCAAGGGACCTCTGGGTCTACTGTGCAGGATCGGCCACATGGTGAACTTTGATGTCATCAATGGAAATTAATCTGTTTGCTCTGGAACCAGGCAGTGGTGGTAAGATGACAGTTCTGGTACCTTGTTCTTCTTGTACTGGGACTGGTGCTCTGTAGGATGGACCAAATTCCTTCTTCATAGAGATCTTCGACTTTAGGAATCCAGCCAGTGGAAGTTGTTGGTAAAATCCCTTATTCCTAAGGTGGCAGCACTGGCAGATGATTTATCATCACAGAATTGCTGAAGCTCCTGTAAAACAGTGAGACATTCATTTATGTCAAAAGGTGTGTCTGCTGCCACAAAATCCGGGCCATCAAGATCTGGGACATACATAGGTATCCCAAAGAGAACCTCATAGGGAGTGCGTCCCCCCAAGGACCATCTTGGCAGATTATTCAGTGCTCTCTGGATCCCAGGTAGGTGATGAAGCCAGCTGCGGCCAGAACCTAATACTCTACCTGTTAAGGACTGCTCTAGATCACGGTTCCGCCTCTCCATGACCGAATTTCCCTCGGGATGGTATGGTGAGGGGTAATGGAGTTCAACACCCATCGTCCCCATGGTGTCCATGAATGCCTTAGAGGCAGATGCAGGGCCCTGCTCAGAGTGGAATGCTGCAACCACATATGTACTGATAAAGATCAGCAAGTCTTTTATAACAGTTCGAGTGTCAACTGACCGCTGAGGCCATACCCACAGGAATCTAGAACAAGAATCTACAGCAACTAAGATGTATTTGTATGCACCATCAGCTTGAAGTGGACCGCAATGGTCCAGGTACACACTTTGTAGTGGCCTACTGGACACTAAGAGGGATGTCTGCGGTGGGCATTTGATATTAAAGCCCTTTATTTGCTGGCAAATGTCACAACAAAGGACGTATTGTTTTGTCTGTTTATATAGACCTGGCCACCAGAAGCGTTTCTGTAAGAGTGTTACTGTGGCTGCAATACCAGAGTGAGCAGAAGCGACACCCTCATGTGCTGCTATTATTAGATCTAATCTCTGGTCTTCGTTGGGGATCGCTCGATCTCCAACCCCAGTAAGTGATGCATAGGCAACATTCTGTGCACTGATGTGGTAAGAATGTTTTGAAGGGTATGCTTTTGGGTGAGACTTGTCCTCAGCCGAAGCTTTCACGGCAGTCAGAATTTCATTATCCAATCTCGTCTGGGAGCAAGTTGCTGTAGCCACAGAAGCCATAGCTACTGCGGATTTGGCTGCTTCGTCGGCCAAAGTGTTGCAGATAACGTGTACTCTTACACGTTGGTGGCCCAGTATATGTAGCTTATCCTTAAAATCAGCCACCCTACCCCACAATGTTTTGGATTTTATGGTGTTCCCCTTGGAATCTCTAAACCTGTTCAGTTTCCAATGATTGAGGTAATCATTGTAGGACTGGACGCAGTAGTATGAGTCACAGACGATTAAAGTCAGCAATCCTGGCTCTGTGTGTTCGAGCGCTAGAAGAAGGGCTTTAAGTTCGGCCAGGTGAGTTATGCAGTACCCTGGGGTCTGCGTGTAGGTATTGTGAGGATGGAAAACTCCATCCTTCCTTACTCCACTCACGGCTGCACAAGCAGCTGACTATTGATGTTTGGTACTTACAGCTGATTGTGCTGAACCATCAGTATAAATTACAGTATGGTATCTGTCAAGTGGCAAAATATATAGAAGAGCAGGGTACTCCTGTTCGTATTTGAGAAATTCTTGTGTCTAAAGTTTTGGATCAAAGATGTAGTCAACATCAGTGGCAGTCAGAGGGGTTGCCCACTGAATCCAGCATGGTTGTAATGCTTTAGCGTTGGGAACACTTGCTTTGGTGACAGCCTCTAAGCCTGGCACCAGGGTAACGACAATGATGCATGTCCCTTGGGCAAGTGGCCTCTCCTTAATGACAGCCATCTGAACTGCAGTTAGAATTTTTTCTGTGGGTGCAAAACGTTGTTCTGCACCGGAAATTATTCTGATGACCAAATTTGTTTTATTGTCACGTGTGTGCAAGTGTTTGGAGTCTAGCATGTCCTGATGCAACTCCCTAAGGATGCATGTGTGTTCAACTGTCCATTGTTTGCTAGAAAAATCTGGGCGTATTAGACTGTAAAGACTGTAGTTTCTTGAGAGTGTTAGGTGGGTGAAGTTGTCAACATTTCTCTAGAAAGTGCGGGACCAGGCTCTTCCTCTCATTTGACAGCTCGTATTCCAGGAACAGTATGCTGAGAAAGGCTATTTTAGTTTTCCTAAAATTGAATTTGTAGCCAAGGGTTGCAAATCCTAAAACAATCCAATTGACCCTGACAAGATGAATGTTGAGGTCGCCATCTGTGAGATAGATGTCATCCACATAGGATAACGCCTCAGGATCAATATCATATAATATTGATTTTACTCAAGCTGAAAACAGCCCTGGGTTGTTCTTGCAGCCCTGGGGCAAACAGCAAAAGCGTTTTTGTGAGCCAAATGAGAATGCACTCAGGTCCCGACTTTTGTGTGCTAAGTTCTGGCAGAAGAACCCGTTGGAAATATCCAACGTTGTTTTGTATTTTATGGGCACTATATTGTTAATTAGTGCTGTGCTATATGAATTTTGGATAGCGTATGTACGTGTATGACTGTTTAAGTCTGTAATCGAAGACTATTCGGGAAGAATGGTCTGGTTTTGCAATGGGGAATAACGGGTTATTAATTGCAGAGACACAGGGCTCAATTACTCCATGGTACTCGAGCTGAGTGAGGATCTCCCTCACTGGAGCTTTTGCTTCGTGTTTAACAGGATAGTGTGGCTGAGGTTGGGGAGTGGACCTGATAGGTATAACATGACAAGGAGAGTCCTTGTCCCAACCTACATGATTGCGGTACAATGCAGGTACCTGCGCCAAAGCCCAATTGACTGCGTAGGCTTGTTTTACCGCTTCTGGAACAAGATCAGAGAAAGAAGGCAAAATGACATCTTCCCCACGTGGGAGCCTATGGGCGTGCTCAGGTGGCCAGTCCCTTTTATCCAGCAGGATATCACAACTAAGTTCATCCCAAAATATCACACCAATGGTGCGCTCTACGTCTCCCTCAATTTGGATTTTAAATCATAAACCCTATCGGGTGGGAGAACATGGCCATCCGCAGTCTCAACTGCAATGAAATCACTAGTTGTTGTCACATCCAGATGATCTTTCAGACTCTGGCAACATATCGTGACCTCTGCTGCACTGTCTAACAGTGTCACTGCCCACGTCTTGTTCTTCAGCAATGTTCTCAAGTGTACTGGCATTTTTAATTGACAGTGCTGCCACCTTTTTCTTTTTAGACTGTGGCTTTTGTTGCAGGGACCTTTCTTTTTTTTTGTCAGAAGACTGTGGTGAGTCTTTCTTCTGTTTGACGTATTCAGGACGTTGATTAGGACGGCCCCCTCTCTCTCTATGTCTATCCGGTGCGACCTGAAAGGAACGAGAGGGACGTGAATCAGTATATCTTTCAAGAGCTTTTATATTTTCTCTATTTCTTAGAGTACATCTCCTGTCGGAGTTCTCCGGATGTGGAGAATCAGCTCTCTGATTTTGTCTATCTTTAAATTGTTTTTCTTTCTCCCAGCGCTTCTTAGGACCCTCCTGTGCTTGTTTACTACCTTCCTTAGGGGTGGTGCTCTGTAATTCTAGCTTCTTCGGCTTGGCTTCCAAGCTATCCCGTCCTATACTAATATAGGTATCGGAAATTATTTTCTGTAGCTCTTTCTCCCGGTCCAAGGGTGGAATCTCTCGGAGGCACTGGCGTATATCCAGTGCTACTGCTTCCCTTTTAATATTACTGAGTAATATTGAGGAGACCACGTCGAAGTTACGCATTAATTTCATCCCCAAATCCAGGGCTGTTTCTGCATTTGTTTTAACACTTCCGACAAATTGGCAAGTGTCGGGATACCATGTGTGGTAGTATATATTGCAGTGAAGACTGTACCCCATGTGATGTAGTATTCCACTGTGGGAACCATCCCGAAGGGCAAGCACATTGTGAGAATTCTATGTTTCTCTTCTGGTCCCGTATGGGGAAACACAGCTTCCAGCTGATTTGTTTTCTGGGCTATCCAGAACAGGATTTTCTCTTGTTCTGTGGGCACCTTTCCCATGATAGTATGCATAGTTTGTGGACTAATCCCAGTAGCCAATTGGTATCCAGCCGGTGCTGGTGGTACTGGGTGGGCTGGTGTTGTGTTCAAAGTTCGCATTGCGAACTGAACAAGTCATCTGTGAAGTGTTACTAATTCAAGACATAAGTTCCACAGGTCTGCTGCCTGCATATTTTGTATACCTGGGTGAGGTGTGTATGTGGCAAACATAGGCCACGTTGGTCCATCGCTACCTAAGGGACCTAATCTCATGGGTTGTATTACATGTGGTAGGGCGCCTTCAAATCAGTTCTGATGCTCCTGATAAGAGAGCGGTATTTCATGATACTGGTATGCTTGCTACCGTATAGTTACGTTTGCAATTCTGTATGTGTGGAATGTGAATGTAGTGTTGTCTTCCTTGGGAAAGTGTACCCAAGAATAAAATGTTTCTGTTTGGTAAGCTTCACTAGCTTCCACTATGAATGTAACATCCCCACCCTCTTCTCTTAAGCCATGCGCTACTAGATGTAAAAGTAATGCATGTCTAGCATTGTCAGGAATGTGTGTGGCGTTAGCCATATTGTATTATGGGTTGAAGAAATGGAACACCAGATGGGGAGTAAAGTCCTTTTATGAGTTCGAGCTCGAACAACCTACAGCCTAATTAGATGCTCTCTGTTCAGCTGAGGAGGATCGTACCCAAGACCACGGACGTCGCTGTATAATGGCTGTTGTCTGGGAGACAGTGATAGTCAGGGTATCCATAAATTAGTGCCTAAACACCATCGTTGGTGGCGCCATGTCGTAGTTGGACTCTTGCTCTAGGCAAGACTGCTGGTTTAAGGATGACAGTACTTATGTTTGTAGGCGACTATGCCAGTCCTACAACAAATCACAACTGTCGTCCCAACCCTTCCGGCTCACAAGCAGTACCTCACCAAAAACCCAAAACAGTAAAAGGTGATTTGTGGCAGCCTTTCCGCATGGACTCAAGAGTGTGGCATCTCAGGGGGTGTCCTGGTTAAACGGAGATTACCCCTTCCTCACATTAACAACATGTCTCAATCAAACACAGGCCATGAAGAAGATGCAGTAAAGTTTCAATAGGTTTTATTAAGCAAAACTGCAATCTGCCATAAGTTACATGGGCTGCAATGATTAGGATAATGAACAGCGCAAGAAACAGAATGGTAAAGACAAGAGTCATTAATACAAAGACCCCCACCGTCTTGCAATAAGATGAGATGACATGAAGTGTGAAACATGTCCTAATACCCTAGCATGATAGGCCTAACCTCTAACCTAAAAGAGAGCTAGGTATGTTAAACCTAATCTGCCAATGCCATGTCCATGAGAAGAGCCCCCAACCCTTGTTACCTTGGAATGAGGTCTCTAGCTCACAGACTCCGGAAGGACACGAAGATTGGGTCAGCTTGCAGGCGACGTGCAGCATCGATAGCGGCGATGGCATTTGGTCAGAATCCCTCTGACTATCTGTTTAAGTGAGGAATATTTATACAAGTCTTCTTGGACCACTGACGTAGGTCTGTTACAAAACAATAGATAACAAGGCATGCTTGGGATGGTAATTTATATAAAGAATTCCCTCGAAAGCATGAAGAGGGAAAGTACCCAAAGTAAACACCTACAGTTTGTTTATCTTTGTCGCTTGATATTGATGCCTTAGCACGGGTGGCACTGAAAACGCAAACTAAAACATGGGTCTAACTAAAAACAAGGCAGGCATCTTAAAAGATTTAATTGAATAAATGCTCTAAAACAGAGCAAGCTAAGTAGGGTAAAAGTCACTAGGTGACGAGGGCACGAGTCTGCAGGCCAAAGGCTGGGCTAAGTCCTGTAACCCATTAAAACAAACTAGGATTCACTACAATGCCTTTAGGAATAGGATGTGTGGTGGACGCAGGCAAAAGTGCACTTGGAAGAAACGCCGGGTGGGATCCATCTGGGCCCACCCTACCTTGGCTACTGACTCTTTGCAGACACAGAAGGCCTGCACCCACCGGGACCGCAGAGAAGTGTGCGGAAGTCTGAGCGGAGGCCTTTTGGGCTAGGGCCCACTGCTGGCTGAGACCTTACCCTCAGGAACAAGGGTGGGGAGAGGCGGCTGAGCACCGATCCAAACATGGCCAGTTGGCATCTCGAGGGAGGCCGTGCTCCCACCGCCCTGAATTGCACGAGTCACAAGCATGCCCAGATGGGTAAGGTGGCCAAGAAATGGGAAATCACTCCCAGCTCTTAGACCCAGAATGAGGTAGCCTAGGATTTGTGGCCTGCAAGCGACGTGCCATTAGGGCCTTCCCTCCAAGATATTTTTCAGGCTGTCACAGCTACCATAGAACTGCTGGAAACAAAAATCAACACGCTGGGAATGGACTTAACCCTTTTGAGAGATGACCACAAGCACCTAATGGACTGTGTGACTACAACAAAACAAACTTTGTGTGACCTCTACCCAGATGTGGGCGAAATGTGTGCCAAAATGACTGCATTGGAGGATTATTGAACCCACGGGTTATTACGTGATCATGACAGGAAGACTAGATGAGTGTGATATCGTTCTGGACAGCATTTACAGCCCGAAAGCTGGCCATCTGGAATTTTTTTAAGAGCTTTCCCCAAAAATCGCTCCACACTTGATGTTATCGGTCCTTCAAGGTGGTGACTATAATTGTGTTGCAGACCTGGAGTTGGACCAAACTCACCCCCCTAATCAGGAGGCGCCAACCACGCGAGTGACCCAGGCATTTGCGAGCTGGCAACAAGAGTGGGGTCTGCTCGACTCCTGGAAGCAACAACACCAGCAGGATTGAGATTATTCATTTTTCACCAGTGTCCACCATCGCCATGTAGGACTGGATGGCCTTCTCTGCACACCAGACGTAAATGTATAGGTGTGCATCACTGAATATTTGCCCAATTCCATTTCTGATTTTAATGGGAGAAATACCAACATAATGCATGCACTCGGACTCCTTGGTCGATCCTGTCTTTAGAGACATGATCAGAACCGGCATAACACAATATTTTGAGGACAACACAGGCAGTGCTTGCTATCTGAATGGGATGCCTTCAAGGTGATGCTTAGGGGACGGTGCATCTCGGAGGCAGTAGGAATCTGACGGACACTGCTTAAGGAGACACTGAAAGCAGAGGAGGACCTCACATAAATGCTTTTAGTATTTTAATGAACTGTTTTTAATGAATTTGAATGATTAATTGAATTTGAATCTGAAACTGTCATTACTAGAAAGTTACGCGCTGCTTTTTTTAATATTCTTCCCACTCACCGCTTGACTATTTTATTCTAAAGGTGCTTCTTTCACCATTTGGGGGACAGTTTTTCTGGAGGGCAGTCGGGAGGAGGCTTATTCCTCTTTCCGGCGGTTTTTACTATTTAGGATTTTTGGGGGCAGGAAGTTGGGCTGACTAGAACCCACTTCCGGTTTGCAGGTCGGCAGAAACCGCGGTGTGCGGTATAGTTGTTCTGCCTCTTCTAGGGGGATAAAATGAGGGCTGAAATGCGGCCGCGCAGCGGGCGCGCCGCTGGCGCGCCAAAGGCAAGCCCGTCTGCGCCCATCCGCGCCGGTACGGGCCTGAGGGCCAGGGACCCTATGTCTTGCACTTCAAAGTACAGGTATACTATTACGGAACTTAAGAATTTGGCAGGCCCCCGATGTATGAACACACTCACTATGGATGTTGGTCATACCTGGAAATGCGCACAGTGTAATTGGAGTGCATTAACTCCTTCTGTGGCGGGAAGGCAGACTACTCAGGGAGTGTGGGGAGGAGGAGGCAACAACATAGTACACGCCTCAGGCAAAAGTACTAGGGACTTTAAATCGACGGGCTCTTTTGCCCTTATTAATGTTAGATCCCTCCCCAAACATAAATTTGAAATTAATGAACTAATTTCCTCCCTGAATATTGACTGCCTTTTCCTGACAGAAACTTGGGCAAGGCCAGACTCTGATCCCGATTTTATTGCGGCGGCCCCCATGGGCTTTTCCTTCTATAGAGTGGATAGGAATACAGGCAGAGGAGGAGGCTTGGCTATAATATGTAGATCTGAGCTCACTTGTACCTGGAATAATGCTAGTCATATGCCGGAGGTCTGTGAAATTATGGCATTTAAACTTTCTTTAGGCAAATCTCTTATTTTTGAAGGCTTGTTAATCTATCGACCCCCCGGCCCCACTTCCAAGTTTCTTTCAATTTGGACTTCCTTATTGGAACCGTTAATGATGGCCTCTAAAGCCATCATTCTAGGGGACTTTAATATTCATTTTGATAATATGACGGATCCGCGGGTGGTGGAATTTCTTAATTTGATGGCGGTCCTGGATTGGGTCCCAAAGAATGGGATGGCCACTCATAGAGCCGGCCATACCCTAGATGGGATTTTTGCCCGCTCTGAGGTTGAAATTAATCTCCTAACATCCCCATTAGAATGGACGGATCACTCTCTTCTGACATTTAAATTTTTGGTCAGGCAGCAGCCGTCGATATCTACTCCCCAGAACAAATGGTTGAGACCATGGAAAAATATTAAATCAGAACCTTTAGCAATCGCATTAAGGCACAATTGGAATGACCCTAAGGTATCCACTCTACCCCCTCTTGCTAGATTTAATCAGGGCATCATTCAGGCAATGGACTCGCTAGCACCGGCGAGGGCTGCGGCTCCTCGCGTTACAAAAAAACGTAATCAACCTTGGTTCTCTAAAGAGCTTAAAATATTACAAAGAAAATACCGGCAGAAAGAGCGCTGCTGGAAACTTAACCCTCGGGATGAGGAGAGAGCGAAACTTAAATCAGCTCTAAAAATTTACAAAGAAGCTTGTTTGACAGCTAAATCGGATTATTTCACACTTAAAATTAGCGAGGCGGCCAATTCCTCTAAGGAACTATTTAAAACCATCAATGCCCTCACCACCCCCCTAGGCACTTCTAAAGGTGAAAATTCCCAAGACTTTTGCAACAAAGTTGCCAATTTTTTCGAACGTAAAATTCGTAACATCTACTCTAGTTTTGAGTCGGACGATGAATATGTTAACCTATCCTTACGGTCAATTGTGCCCCCATGCCAGGGATTGACACCCCATGGGTCGCTGGATGAGCCACATTTATTATCTAGGTTTAAATTGCCATCTAAAGAGGACATGCACAAGCTTTTACTTGAATGCAAATCTGGCTCCCCTATGGATCCTTGTCCTCCTGCTATCCTGCGACTTGTACCCGACTTAGTGGTACCTATGTTGACCCCTATTTTTCAGGAAGTTCTTATAACAGGTGTGTACCCCAAGGCATGGAAAGAAACTACGATCATTCCTTTAAAAAAGAAGGAAACTGGTAAACTTGACGATTTGACTAATCTACGCCCTATAGCCCTTCTTCCCTTTGCGGCTAAAATTTTAGAAAAACATCTCAATAAAGGATTAGTTGATTTCCTGTCAGCCACTAAGGGCTTAGACAGTGCGCAACATGGTTTTCGGAAATTGCATAGCACGGAATCGGCTCTCATTGCATCTTCCGACACCATACGCAGATTGGTTGATGAGGGCCAAGGGGTCTTTTTGGTTTTGCTAGATTTGTCTACAGCATTTGATACCATCGCCCCCCATATTCTATTAGATCGTCTGCACCAGGCTGATGTAAGAGATCAAGCTCTCAAGCTGATTGAATCCTTTCTGTCCGACAGGTGGGCTACGGTTAGTAGTGGTGATTTTAGATCCCCAGCTTATCTGCTGCCGTGTGGGGTCCCTCAGGGCTCGTCACTCAGCCCTACGCTGTTTAATGTGTACGTGGCACCGCTGGCAGAATTAATTCGTACTTTCGGCTTCATTCCCACCTTGTATGCTGATGACACTCAGATCATCATCCCTATCGATAATGATTTGGAAGAAGTGGCTATCCGCTTTAATGCTTGTATGATAGCAGTGAACAATTGGATGAGAGCCAATTGGCTAAAACTCAATTGTGAAAAAACGGAAATCCTGTGTTTCGGGATGAAGAGGGATCTCTGGTCTTCCATGTGGTGGCCGAAAGAATGCGGCACCCTCCCGGAGCCAGGATCCACCTCGAAAAACTTAGGGTTATTGTTTGATGACCAACTGTCATTTAAACCGCAGGTTAATCTGATAGTTAAGTCCTGTATGTGGATGCTGAAGAAATTAAAGAAAGTTTTCCCTTTTATTCCACCCTCCTGTAGAATTGCCGCTACTCTGGCTCTAGTCATTTCTAGATTGGACTATGGAAATGCGCTGCTGCTTAACCTGGATAAAGCATCCCTCAACAAGCTACAGGTGATGCAGAACACCGCGGCTAGGCTTGTATTGAAGTTACCTCGTGGGGCCTCTGCTAAGAGCTCCCTCAGAAGCCTTCATTGGCTTCCGGTAGCCCAGCGGCTTTCTTTCAAGGCACTCTGCATCACTCATAAAGCTGTCCATGGGATTGGGCCCAACGTTTTGACCTCCAAGCTACAATTCTATAGGCCTAATAGGCCGTTGCGGTCTGCTTCTGCCTATCGAATTCAAACCTTCCGTACTAAGAAGGCGAAATGGGGAGATAAAGCGTTTACCATCGCGGCCGCCAAAATCTGGAATTCACTCCCTGTAGGAAGTTGGCTCTGTATGTGCTATTTCAAAGTAAGGAATAGCATGCACAGAGTCCAAGGGTTCCCCTTAGAGGTAAAATAGTGGTAAAAAGAGATAATACTAATGCTCTATTTTGTGGTAGTGTGGTCGAGCAGTAGGTTTATCCAAGGAGTAGTGTTAAGCATTTGTTGTACATACACATAGACAATAAATGAGGTACACACACTCAGAGACAAATCCAGCCAATAGGTTTTTATATAGAAAAATATCTTTTCTTAGTTTATTTTAAGAACCAAAGGTTCAAATTCTACATGTAATATCTCATTCGAAAGGTATTGCAGGTAAGTACTTTAGGAACTTCAAATCATCAAAATTGCATGTATACTTTTCAAGTTATTCACAAATAGCTGTTTTAAAAGTGGACACAGTGCAATTTTCACAGTTCCTAGGGGAGGTAAGTATTTGTTAGGTTAACCAGGTAAGTAAGACACTTACAGGGCTTAGTTCTTGGTCCAAGGTAGCCCACCGTTGGGGGTTCAGAGCAACCCCAAAGTCACCACACCAGCAGCTCAGGGCCGGTCAGGTGCAGAGTTCAAAGTGGTGCCCAAAACACATAGGCTAGAATGGGGAGAAGGGGGTGCCCCGGTTCCGGTCTGCTTGCAGGTAAGTACCCGCGTCTTCGGAGGGCAGACCAGGGGGGTTTTGTAGGGCACCGGGGGGGACACAGGCCCACACAGAAATTTCACCCTCAGCGGCGCGGGGGCGGCCGGGTGCAGTGTAGAAACAAGCGTCGGGTTCGCAATGTTAGTCTATGAGAGATCTCGGGATCTCTTCAGCGCTGCAGGCAGGCAAGGGGGGGATTCCTCAGGGAAACCTCCACTTGGGCAAGGGAGAGGGACTCCTGGGGGTCACTTCTCCAGTGAAAGTCCGGTCCTTCAGGTCCTGGGGGCTGCGGGTGCAGGGTCTCTCCCAGGCGTCGGGACTTTAGGTTCAAGGAGTCACGGTCAGGGGAAGCCTCGGGATTCCCTCTGCAGGCGGCGCTGTGGGGGCTCAGGGGGGACAGGTTTTTGTACTCACAGTATCAGAGTAGTCCTGGGGTCCCTCCTGAGGTGTTGGATCGCCACCAGCCGAGTCGGGGTCGCCGGGTGCAGTGTTGCAAGTCTCACGCTTCTTGCGGGGAGCTTGCAGGGTTCTTTAAAGCTGCTGGAAACAAAGTTGCAGCTTTTCTTGGAGCAGGTCCGCTGTCCTCGGGAGTTTCTTGTCTTTTCGAAGCAGGGGCAGTCCTCAGAGGATGTCGAGGTCGCTGGTCCCTTTGGAAGGCGTCGCTGGAGCAGGATCTTTGGAAGGCAGGAGACAGGCCGGTGAGTTTCTGGAGCCAAGGCAGTTGTCGTCTTCTGGTCTTCCTCTGCAGGGGTTTTCAGCTAGGCAGTCCTTCTTCTTGTAGTTGCAGGAATCTAATTTTCTAGGGTTCAGGGTAGCCCTTAAATACTAAATTTAAGGGCGTGTTTAGGTCTGGGGGGTTAGTAGCCAATGGCTACTAGCCCTGAGGGTGGGTACACCCTCTTTGTGCCTCCTCCCAAGGGGAGGGGGTCACAATCCTAACCCTATTGGGGGAATCCTCCATCTGCAAGATGGAGGATTTCTAAAAGTCAGAGTCACCTCAGCTCAGGACACCTTAGGGGCTGTCCTGACTGGCCAGTGACTCCTCCTTGTTGCTTTCTTTGTTCCCTCCAGCCTTGCCGCCAAAAGTGGGGGCCGTGGCCGGAGGGGGCGGGCAACTCCACTAAGCTGGAGTGCCCTGCTGGGCTGTGACAAAGGGGTGAGCCTTTGAGGCTCACCGCCAGGTGTCACAGCTCCTGCCTGGGGGAGGTGTTAGCATCTCCACCCAGTGCAGGCTTTGTTACTGGCCTCAGAGTGACAAAGGCACTCTCCCCATGGGGCCAGCAACATGTCTCTGGTGTGGCAGGCTGCTGGAACTAGTCAGCCTACACAGACAGTCGGTTAAGTTTCAGGGGGCACCTCTAAGGTGCCCTCTGTGGTGTATTTTACAATAAAATGTACACTGGCATCAGTGTGCATTTATTGTGCTGAGAAGTTTGATACCAAACTTCCCAGTCTTCAGTGTAGCCATTATGGTGCTGTGGAGTTCGTGTAAAACAGACTCCCAGACCATATACTCTTATGGCTACCCTGCACTTACAATGTCTAAGGTTTTGCTTAGACACTGTAGGGGCACAGTGCTCATGCACTGGTACCCTCACCTATGGTATAGTGCACCCTGCCTTAGGGCTGTAAGGCCTGCTAGAGGGGTGTCTTACCTATACTGCATAGGCAGTGAGAGGCTGGCATGGCACCCTGAGGGGAGTGCCATGTCGACTTACTCATTTTGTTCTCACCAGCACACACAGGCTTGTAAGCAGTGTGTCTGTGCTGAGTGAGGGGTCTCTAGGGTGGCATAATACATGCTACAGCCCTTAGAGACCTTCCCTGGCATCAGGGCCCTTGGTACCAGAGGTACCAGTTACAAGGGACTTATCTGGATGCCAGGGTGTGCCAATTGTGGAAACAATGGTACATTTTAGGTGAAAGAACACTGCTGCTGGGGTTTTGTTAGCAGGGTCCCAGCACACTTCTCAGTCAAGTCAGCATCAGTATCAGGCAAAAAGTGGGGGGTAACTGCAACAGGGAGCCATTTCTTTACACAAGCCCCCCCCAGCCCACAGGCCAGGAGACTCAGCCAACGCTGGAAGAGTCTTCCTAGTCTGTCAGGCGAGGAAGAGTAGAGGAAATGGCTGGTTTGTTGCAGGGCCTACTCTGCCTTACATCCTCCTGTTCAGGTCATTCCCTCTGGGGAACTGACCCACTTCCACAGTGATAGGACCTAGTCTGAACTGCCTCTTGTCTGTGCTTTTTATGTCTTCACCCATTCTCTCTATTTTGAGGTTAGAGGTATCCACCTCTGCTAATCTTATCTTAGCCAGGGTCACCCCTAGCTTACCCAAAGAGGTTACCCAGAGCTGGAGTAACCCCACCATGACCAACAGGGTCAGGGGGCCTAACTTGTTATTTGGCATGGGGTCAGACCACCAGGCCAAGGATAGTGCAGCCATAAAGGCTAACACCCAGCAGAGGCCACTGACAGCTGTCAGTGCCCAGAACCACACCTTTAGCTCTTCACCTAAAAGGGAAGGGGCTAAGTTACAGGCTTCTTTGGGTTCAGGTTGCCTGTCTGCTGTATTGGAGTGGGGGGTTACCACATCTTGTAGTAAACACCCTTCTTCCACTCTTGCTTCTGTTAGCTGAGGAGCCACCCACTCAGGTTTAACAGTTGCCTGACTAGCCAGGACTTCTTGTGGGTCAGGTTGGACTTTATCAGGGCCATTTTTGGAGTTCTCCCCTACTGGAGCAGAATCTCCTTGGCTTGCTGTAACCTTGGCTAAAGGTTGTCCACCCTTCCTACTCTGTTTTCTTTTCTTCTTCTTCTGGGGCCTGCTTGCATTTACTGCAGAGGCAGGACTTCCAGAATCCTTGGGAGAGGACTGGCACTGGGCCAGTTCCTCTCTTGAGCTCTGACTAACCTCTGGGTAGTCATTTCCAAGGAGACAATCAAGGGGGAGGTCTGTACTGACTACTACCCTTCTCCAGCTAAGAGTGCCACCCACTTCTATGGGCACTAAAGCCACAGGCCTCTTAGTGACCCTGTCTAGGCTAACTCTTACCCTGGCAGTCTCACCTGGGATGTACTGGTTTGAGAGCACCAGCCTGTCATGCACAATAGTGTGACTGGCACAAGTGTCTCTCAGGGCAGTGGTTGGGATTCCATTCACCAGTAGGTGGTGGAAGTGTCTACTTCCCTCTGGAATCTCCAACTCACCTGTTGGGCCCTGTTTCCAGTTGAAGGCTAGGAAGACCTCCTCATCTGAGGAGTCATCTCCCATGGCTACACTGGTTACCCCTGGAATTTTGTTCTGGGGTTTGTTTTTGGGACAAGAAGTGTCCTTGGTGTGGTGCCCAGACTGTTTACAGTTGTGGCACCATGCCTTAGTGGCATCCCAGTTCTTACCCTGGTACCCACCTTTGTTTTGGGTTGTGTCTTGGGGCCCACCCACCTGTTCTGGTTTTTGGGGGCCTACAGAGGACTCTTTTTCTTTGTTTCTAGTGTCACCCACTTTCTCCTGGGGAGTTTTTGTAACCCCTTTCTTTTGGTCACCCCCAGTGGAAGTTTTGGTTACCCTAGTCTTGACCCAGTGGTCTGCCTTCTTTCCCAATTCTTGGGGAGAAATTGGACCTAGGTCTACCAGATACTGATGCAACTTTTCATTGAAGCAGTTACTTAAAATGTGTTCTTTCATAAACAAATTATAAAGCCCAACATAGTCACACACTTCATTTCCAGTTAACCAACCATCCAGTGTTTTTACTGAGTAGTCTACAAAATCAACCCAGGTCTGGCTCGAGGATTTTTGAGCCCCCCTGAATCTAATTCTATACTCCTCAGTGGAGAATCCAAAGCCCTCAATCAGGGTACCCTTCATGAGGTCATAAGATTCTGCATCTTTTCCAGAGAGTGTGAGGAGTCTATCCCTACACTTTCCAGTGAACATTTCCCAAAGGAGAGCACCCCAGTGAGATCTGTTCACTTTTCTGGTTACACAAGCCCTCTCAAAAGCTGTGAACCATTTGGTGATGTCATCACCATCTTCATATTTTGTTACAATCCCTTTGGGGATTTTTAGGATGTCAGGAGAATCTCTGACCCTATTTAAGTTGCTGCCACCATTGATGGGACCTAGGCCCATCTCTTTTCTTTCCCTTTCTATGGCTAGGAGCTGCTTTTCCAAAGCCAATCTTTTGACCATCCTGGCTAACAGGGGGTCATCTTCACTGAGAGCATCCTCAGTGATTTCAGAAATGCTGGACCCTCCTGTGAGGGAAGCAACATTTCTGACTATCATTTTTGGAGACAGGGCTTGAGAGGCCCTGGTCTCCCTATTTAGGACTGGAAGGGGGGAATTGCCCTCCAAGTCACTAATTTCTTCCTCTGTGAGGTCATCCTCAGAGGGGTTGGCTTTTTCAAACTCTGCCAACAGCTCCTGGAGCTGGATTTTGGTAGGTCTGGAGCCAATGGTTATTTTCTTTATATTACAGAGAGACCTTAACTCCCTCATCTTAAGATGGAGGTAAGGTGTGGTGTCGAGTTCCACCACCTGCATCTCTGTATCAGACATTATTCTGCTAAGAGTTGGAATACTTTTTTAAGAATCTAAAACTGTTTCTAGAATCTAATTCAAACTTTTAACAAACTTTTAAACTCTAAAAAGACAATGCTAAACAGGGACTTAACACACAAGGCCCTAGCAGGACTTTTAAGAATTTAGAAAACTCTTCAAATTGCAAAAATCAATTTCTAATGACAATTTTGGAATTTGTCGTGTGATCAGGTATTGGCTGAGTAGTCCAGCAAATGCAAAGTCTTGTACCCCACCGCTGATCCACCAATGTAGGAAGTTGGCTCTGTATGTGCTATTTCAAAGTAAGGAATAGCATGCACAGAGTCCAAGGGTTCCCCTTAGAGGTAAAATAGTGGTAAAAAGAGATAATACTAATGCTCTATTTTGTGGTAGTGTGGTCGAGCAGTAGGTTTATCCAAGGAGTAGTGTTAAGCATTTGTTGTACATACACATAGACAATAAATGAGGTACACACACTCAGAGACAAATCCAGCCAATAGGTTTTTATATAGAAAAATATCTTTTCTTAGTTTATTTTAAGAACCAAAGGTTCAAATTCTACATGTAATATCTCATTCGAAAGGTATTGCAGGTAAGTACCCGCGTCTTCGGAGGGCAGACCAGGGGGGTTTTGTAGGGCACCGGGGGGGACACAGGCCCACACAGAAATTTCACCCTCAGCGGCGCGGGGGCGGCCGGGTGCAGTGTAGAAACAAGCGTCGGGTTCGCAATGTTAGTCTATGAGAGATCTCGGGATCTCTTCAGCGCTGCAGGCAGGCAAGGGGGGGATTCCTCGGGGAAACCTCCACTTGGGCAAGGGAGAGGGACTCCTGGGGGTCACTTCTCCAGTGAAAGTCCGGTCCTTCAGGTCCTGGGGGCTGCGGGTGCAGGGTCTCTCCCAGGCGTCGGGACTTTAGGTTCAAGGAGTCACGGTCAGGGGAAGCCTCGGGATTCCCTCTGCAGGCGGCGCTGTGGGGGCTCAGGGGGGACAGGTTTTTGTACTCACAGTATCAGAGTAGTCCTGGGGTCCCTCCTGAGGTGTTGGATCGCCACCAGCCGAGTCGGGGTCGCCGGGTGCAGTGTTGCAAGTCTCACGCTTCTTGCGGGGAGCTTGCAGGGTTCTTTAAAGCTGCTGGAAACAAAGTTGCAGCTTTTCTTGGAGCAGGTCCGCTGTCCTCGGGAGTTTCTTGTCTTTTCGAAGCAGGGGCAGTCCTCAGAGGATGTCGAGGTCGCTGGTCCCTTTGGAAGGCGTCGCTGGAGCAGGATCTTTGGAAGGCAGGAGACAGGCCGGTGAGTTTCTGGAGCCAAGGCAGTTGTCGTCTTCTGGTCTTCCTCTGCAGGGGTTTTCAGCTAGGCAGTCCTTCTTCTTGTAGTTGCAGGAATCTAATTTTCTAGGGTTCAGGGTAGCCCTTAAATACTAAATTTAAGGGCGTGTTTAGGTCTGGGGGGTTAGTAGCCAATGGCTACTAGCCCTGAGGGTGGGTACACCCTCTTTGTGCCTCCTCCCAAGGGGAGGGGGTCACAATCCTAACCCTATTGGGGGAATCCTCCATCTGCAAGATGGAGGATTTCTAAAAGTCAGAGTCACCTCAGCTCAGGACACCTTAGGGGCTGTCCTGACTGGCCAGTGACTCCTCCTTGTTGCTTTCTTTGTTCCCTCCAGCCTTGCCGCCAAAAGTGGGGGCCGTGGCCGGAGGGGGCGGGCAACTCCACTAAGCTGGAGTGCCCTGCTGGGCTGTGACAAAGGGGTGAGCCTTTGAGGCTCACCGCCAGGTGTCACAGCTCCTGCCTGGGGGAGGTGTTAGCATCTCCACCCAGTGCAGGCTTTGTTACTGGCCTCAGAGTGACAAAGGCACTCTCCCCATGGGGCCAGCAACATGTCTCTGGTGTGGCAGGCTGCTGGAACTAGTCAGCCTACACAGACAGTCGGTTAAGTTTCAGGGGGCACCTCTAAGGTGCCCTCTGTGGTGTATTTTACAATAAAATGTACACTGGCATCAGTGTGCATTTATTGTGCTGAGAAGTTTGATACCAAACTTCCCAGTCTTCAGTGTAGCCATTATGGTGCTGTGGAGTTCGTGTAAAACAGACTCCCAGACCATATACTCTTATGGCTACCCTGCACTTACAATGTCTAAGGTTTTGCTTAGACACTGTAGGGGCACAGTGCTCATGCACTGGTACCCTCACCTATGGTATAGTGCACCCTGCCTTAGGGCTGTAAGGCCTGCTAGAGGGGTGTCTTACCTATACTGCATAGGCAGTGAGAGGCTGGCATGGCACCCTGAGGGGAGTGCCATGTCGACTTACTCATTTTGTTCTCACCAGCACACACAGGCTTGTAAGCAGTGTGTCTGTGCTGAGTGAGGGGTCTCTAGGGTGGCATAATACATGCTACAGCCCTTAGAGACCTTCCCTGGCATCAGGGCCCTTGGTACCAGAGGTACCAGTTACAAGGGACTTATCTGGATGCCAGGGTGTGCCAATTGTGGAAACAATGGTACATTTTAGGTGAAAGAACACTGCTGCTGGGGTTTTGTTAGCAGGGTCCCAGCACACTTCTCAGTCAAGTCAGCATCAGTATCAGGCAAAAAGTGGGGGGTAACTGCAACAGGGAGCCATTTCTTTACACTCCCGTTGAATCTTAGGCAAGAACATAACCATTTAAGATTTAGGAGATTGGTTAAAACGTGGCTCTTCCCGCAATAACTGGGGAGTCCCTTGGTAAATGGATTCTGCCCCACCTCAGTCAGCGCTTCGATGCCCACGGGTTGGAATGCGCTTTACAAATACTCAATACATACATACATTAACTGGGCATGTGGAAGTCCAACTAGAACTACTTGCAGCATGGAAGGAGGTGGCCGTGAAGGCAGAACAGCTGCAGTGCTTTGATTATTGCAACTATATGATACAGGCACATGCTGAGTGCAACCGCCCTAACCCCTCCTGGCATGGCTCACAAACCCAGCCAAAAATGGGTTGACAATTGTGGAATTAACGGCCGATGACGGCCAAAGGTTGCACTGTCAGGTTGAAATTAACATATATTCCACAACTACTATACTAAACTGCACAGCAGAGCAGTAGAACCGTATGAGGCCCAGCAAGCTGAGCTTCTTAACCCTTTGCGTCATCCGAGTGTAACCTGATCGGACGCAGATGCCCTCAGGGAGATAATCACCACCCAAGAGTCAGAGCAGCTGTAAAGGCCATGGCCTGGAATAAAACGTCTGGGACAGATGGACTACCCGTGGACTTTTATGCTGCTTATGCGGAGATACTGGCCCCTGAATTCGTAGACATGTATAATACCGCCAAAACTATAGGTCTACTCCCACAATCCACTCAGGAAGCCCTGATAGTCCCCTTAATGCCTGGGAAAGAACCTCATGATAAGTGGGCCTATAGGCCGTTATCAATACTGAATACGGACTATAATATATGGAGCCAAATTTTGGCCACGCGCCTTTTGCCGCATATGTCAACTCTCATCCACACGGACCAGGCTGACTTTATTCCAAGGTTCAACACAGCCCATAACATCCAACAGCTGTGCGCGATCCTAGGGCCTAGTACTCTGGAGGGAGGGAAAGCATTGATATTAGCGATAGATATCGAAAAAGCCTTTGATAGCCTGGAGTGGCAATTCCTCTATGGCATCATGGAGTGGATGGGCTTGTGGAGGGGCTTTATAGCATGGATTTGCCTGCTCTATGTTAGCCCAGTGGCTAGAGTTTGCACTGGATAATCGAATTAGGAGAGATGAGTAATAGAGAGGTGACCAGGCAGGGCTGCCCGCTCTCACCATTGCTCTTCCCTCTGGCAATGGAGTCCCTGGCATGTTGGGCCCGCACGGGAACCTTCTACAGTGGCCTCGAATCTGGAGGGCACACCCATCATATGGCCCCGTATGCAGATGACCTGCACCTATTCCTCTGGGATGACCTGGATGACCTAAGGGGACGCTGTGATATGATGGACCACTATGGGTCCCTATAAGGGCTTAAGGTTAATTGGCGCAAGTCTTGCCTGTTTCCGATGCACAACTCGAGGCAACCCCCTCAGGACTTGGGACACTTCCTGTGGGAGCCTGATTACTTCCAATACCTAAGAGTCTGAGTATACCATAATCCAGATCACCTGTTGAAGGGAAGTATAGGTAGAGCAATCAGGTCCCTCAAGGTCATCACTGCTTTCGGGGCGACACCGCCACTCTCAGTTGCCTGCTGAAGATGGTGGCACTGCCCCGCCTGTTATAGTTCTTTACAACACTCCTGAGGTGGATTCCAGCCTGCTACTTTTGCGACATAAACAAGATTCTAATGGGCTCTATCCGGGGATCGGGCCTACGCAGATTGGCCTTGGCCACCCTGCAGCGCCCAGTGATGGAGGGAGAGCTGGTGGACTAAGATTTTGAGGCCTGTTAACTAGTGGCACAGATGCAATGGCTTACCCAATGGGGGGATAGAAAGCAGCCACCAGGCAGGGAAATACTACCATCACCTCCAGAGGTGACTAAGTTGACCCTGGCTCTGCTTGGCCTCCCATCGCCCAGCACCGTGCCGAGTTCCAAGTAGCTCAGCAGTGTTGGACTTGCAGTCTCCATAAGGCACCTTACTCTCTGGATATTCCTCTCAAATTCCTTCAAGAAATGCCTCATGAGGAATGTGGAGCAAGCTGGCAGCTTGGTGGGAGGCAGGAGTAACTACGGTGGGAACCTGTGAAGACACCCCCTCCCCAGTTCCCTCCTTACCTGAGACCTCTGTAGAAATCGCCACTAGACACCCTCTGATCGTCCGTCAAGGGACACACCTAAAAAGCAGTATAACCCGTCCAGCTAATGTCTAGGAGGAGACTCCCGAGGATACAACAAACTTAACAAAGGACTTTCGTTTTCAGGAGGGTCAACCCGGAACACATCGACAGGATGTGAACGCCGAATGGAAGAAAGGGGAATATACAAAGGTCACGAGAAAAAGGGGCAGAGAGACCCAGGAAGGATACCATCGTCGATTGACTGGGAAAAGACTCACGGAGGCCCGGAGGCGGGGGACTACATGAAAAGGGCTCCACTGGTGGAGCCAGAAGACGGGGTTGACATCTATCCTGGGACAAACAGCGGATGCGATCACGAGGAGGAAGAAGATGCTGACCAAAACGCCGAAGAGTAGAATTGTCCGTAGGAGGGGTGGAGCCCGACGACGACGTATAATGCGTCAACGCCCGCCACAACTCAAGGAGAATTGTGGCAACTGCGGTGAGTGGGAAGGGGCCTGCTACCAACAAAGTTGCAGTTTTTCTTTTTTCTTCCCCACCCTTTTTCTTGCACGGATCTGGTGATAAACTGAGAACATATGTCTTGGTGTTGAACCTAAATGTGAGGTCACTATTGGACATTCGATTCGCTATATATTTTTTTTCCCTTGCTCTTCCTTCCACTGCTGTTTTCTCTTTGTACCCTTTCTTGACATCCCTCCCTTTCTCCCCCCCTTTCTCACCACAGAATTTACCTTTTTCTCCTGGGACTGGGGTCTTGATGCTAAATCCCTCCATCCCAAGCAAGCTGAATACCACCTTATGGTGAGATGATGATGGTTTGTCCATTTTAAATAAGAATAACCCATTTACCGCGTTGTGTCTCCTTCCTTCAAGGCTGCTGGTGGGCGATATTTCCAGATTCTGGGGAAAAAAGAGAAAACAGAGAAAATATTCATATCATATGTCCGCTCCAACCTCTCCAAGTGAAAGAAACACAGCCTTTCATGGTTGGGGCAACTAGCCACTGTTAAAATGACACTGTTACCGAAGATCCTTTATGTCGTACAAACGTTGACACTTCGACCCCCCCCCCCCACACGTCCTTCACAAAAAATTAGGACTTCATTGGGGATGGGAAGAAAGTGCTCATGGCGAGGAAGCAGGCATGCTCACATCATTCGGAGGGTGGGCTGGGCATTCCTCAACTGCTATGCTATTTATTATGAGACATCACAGCTGCGTTACATGGTCGAATAGTCTAGGCCTAGCACTGAAATAAATTGGTGCTTCATAAATCAGGCTGTGGCTGGCATCTATTTCACACAGAGCCCTGTTATAGGCAACCCAGATACCCCACCCACCCCCCCTGCTTTCCGCGGATCCACGCTCACACAGTAGCAAGAAGCCAACTGCAAGAGGGTGGGTGACTTCTTTGATGTGGATGGTCTTATGGACTTTACTCAAATTCAATCTGCATATGGTCGCCCACCGACCACCTTTTGACCGTATACTGCTATCTTACAATGGGTCTCCCACCCTCCGGTGTGCTCCTGTGCCGCTAGACCTCTTATGCCTTTTGAAAAATGGCTTCTTTCTTGTTCCTCCAGTAAACGCCTGCTTTCCTACATTTGCACATTCCTCAGTGCCCTTTACATCACCTGCACAGTGCTGATGGGAGGAGGAATGCGAGCGCACTTTTAGCGCTAAAGAATGGAGAGATATCCTCTACAGAGTCTGTGGTTCTGTCCCCAGTGCCTCTGGCAAAGAAATACTTCTTAAAATTGCACACTATTGGTACTATACACCAGCCAGGGTTGCCCAGTGGAAGAGGGGCAATGACAATACTTGTTTGTGGCACTGCGGTCAAATTGGTACTCTTACACACCTCCTTTAGCATTGCTCCAAAATAATTCACTTCTGGAGGGAGGTCTTAGCGGCCATTGATGAAATATATGATACTGGCATCCCTAGATTCCCTAGCTAAATCCTACTGGACCTTCTGATCCCTTAACATACTCCCTAAAATCCACAATGAGGTGCACCATCAGTTTAACGCTTGGAGTCGCCAAGCAACCTCTGCTGTCTCAATGAGGCTCACATAAAATCCTGATGAAAAGTGATTGACTGTGTAAACTATGGAAGCTACTGGGAATGGAGAAATTGACAGTGGTCGTGACTAAGATGCTAACATAGTTTGAATGATATGGAGGCCCTGCATATGGTACATCTCAGACGAATTCAGAGAACTGACTTTCCAATGCATCTGCGTGTACTCCGCCTGACACACTCCAAACACGTGCCTATCTGACTCAGCAATTGTAGGATATCCCGTGTCTTCCTCTCCCTCCCCCTTATTTTGTGACTCGTGCCCAGTGCACTACGATTGTTGACATTCCCTTAGACCAGCCCCACGGACCCCCTCCCTCTCAGACCTCTTCCTTCCCACTCCCCCTTGATTGTTTTTCTTGTTATAGTTAGTTTATTGTTTTCCCATCGGCCACTGGATGTAGGTTGGATGATTGATGTACCTTATGTCTAAAATTAATAAAAAGATTTAAACCATAAAACTGCACACACAGGCTCTGCAACAGCAAGCCTAAGACTTGTTCAGTGAACTGTATAAGTGGGTGGCACAATCAGTGCTTGAGACTGGTTAGTAGCATTCAATTTACAGGCCCTGGGCACAGGTAGTGCCATTTTACTAGGGTCTTATTAATACATTAAATATGTTAATTGTGGATAAGCCTATATTACCATGTTAAGAAGAGTGAGCAGAAGCACTTTAGCACTGGTTAGCAGTGGTAAAGGGTGCAGAGTCCTAATGTCAGCACAAGCAAGGTCAGAAAAAGTGAAGGAGGAAGGCAAAAAGTTAGAGGAATACCACCCTTAAGGCTGACTGGTCTAACAATAGCAAAATATGCCTACTATCATACACTGAAAAGCTTATGTTAAGGAACCAAATTATTGTATTTTCAAATATAAATTTAAAGCAGATATTTGGTCTGAAACCTTAACCATTAGATTTGCATAATCCATCAACTATACAAATCTGTAAGATCTCAGTATGGGCCTATACAAACTGTCTAGCTGCACTGAATGACCGGAGAGTTCAAGATTCTGGGTTCATTTTGTTTTTTCAGTGCCTTCCCTTCAAAGCAGGTTCTCGTTTGCAGCATACAGTTACGAACCTACTTGGGAGGCACAGGTTAGAAACATGAAGGTAAGTGAATTGTAAGTGTATAAATGGTATTTTAAATGATAAACAGCCATAGGTGACTTAGGAGAGGAGCTTCTCCTCCGAATGGACGACATTAAGAAAGCACTAATTTTCCACAAACCATATGTGGCCTACTGTTGATAATACAAAGTTACTGGATAGGCTGGAAAAATGTTCAGTATAGCATGTACTGCTCTGTTCTCTCTCGATCTGCAGGGGAAAAAGGAGGATTTTAAAGAAATGAATCATCCATACCTGTCATGCAGAACCCTCCCACGAGTATCATCTCTAACCTGACCCTTATTTAACATTTGCTGAAGCCCCCAGCACAGCTTCTCCAGCTGTATCAAGTCACTTGCAAATGCACATATATAAAACACAAGTCCACTATCAAGTACCCAACAACCCCAATCATATCACCAAACGTGGATGACATTCTCCACAGGATGAAGGAGAGCTCCTCTGTATTGGATCCAATTAATGAGATCATCGTAGTGGAAGAAATGAAGACTGTGTCACTTTCTCTTCGACTGGGCCCAGCAAAGCTAGATACCTGACGGTACGCTTTGACTCAGAACTATTGTTCACTTCAAGTCAATTAAGTGGTCAAAGGGATCAACTGAACACTCCCCCTGTTTTCTGAAATCCTCCCATTACTTGAAACTGACCACGGATGAAAAGAGCCCTCGCAAGGTCCTTCCTGGACTATTGTAATTTCATCTACTCTAACCTCCCCAAAACACTCATTGTCACTATCTGCCAGTCAAATCCAGAACAAAAATCAAGGTCCTTGGCACAGTCTATAAAGCCTTCCGGGGAAAAGGCTAAAATATCTGCAGAAGTTAGACCAACACTAATTCCCTTCTAGAAATCTCTGCTCAATGGTTGCTAACTTGAAGCAACAACGTTCCTTCAAGTGGATGAATAATGGAGATGGATCCAGTAACGTTAAAGTCCAAGATTATGGAATCGCCTTCACCCCTCCTTGACATCTGAATCCAGTCACATGCTTTTTAGGAAACTTCTTAAAACTAAATTATTCAGACTCACTTTCTGACAGTCCTCTCGGGATCATCAGGGGCTGGAATTGCAGAACATCCGCTAGCTGAAGCTACCCTACCTGACCGCACATTCTCTCCCTCTTTCATCTTCTTTTTTCAATTGAAGACTTTTTTTTTATCTCTCAGCTTGTGTTCTTGAAGTAATTGAAAGCTTACATGCCGTGCTTTATAAAACTTCCTTAAAAATAAATAGCCCTTATGAAATTACATACCCCGCAATGCATGGAGCACCCATGGCTTTTCAACATTATTAAGGGAAATCAGGGTGAAAAATGCAGCAACTTGCCATCTTTGTTCTCAAAATTATTTCAGAGCAGGTGAATCTGCAACACTCTTTGGGAGGGTTGAATTTGCTTGGCACACAACGTAAAGGGACAGAAATATTTCATGAGTGTCCTTTCAGAGTTTCTGATTTTGAGCTAATGTAGGAACAAATCTCAGGACGTCACTGTGCCCTTGGGCATTATAAAATATTGACCCTATATATGTTTTTTTGAATATCCATATCAATTGAGCACTTCGTTCAAGATGCCTGGATGAATACTTCAAAGTTATGTGTTGTTCCAAATGTACCATGTTGTAGGAATCTATAATTATTGTTCACTAGCCAACTCAGACTAGTAAAGGGCATGTGACAGACATCCAACTACTGCATCGTTCGGTTTACAGCACGCTTGGGGTAATAGTTTTCTGTGGTTTATATCATTCATTCATCATGATGCTGTCTTGTGTTTCACATTTTAGAATGATGGATGCACTTATAAAGATCTGCTACCGGTGTACAGAGTATCAACCATACCAGACGTGTTTAAAAATTAGAAGACTCATGTGACCAGTGCTTAATTTGTAAATAAAAACGTGCCGGTGCCCAAAGCACAGAATACTGAGGCAACTTAATCCTAAAGCCATGTCAGGCCTCTTTTAACCATTCACAGCCACTCTTGCCCATTCAGCTCACTCTTGCAGCTTTCTGCATTCTTCCTTTGTGACGCATTTTCGTTTTTCTCTTCTCTTTCCCATATGTGTCTTTTGCTCGCAGCAAATGCTTGAGGCACAAGACTAAGCGCCGGCCCTCAAAAATAAGTGCCGGTGCTCAGCACCGGAAACAACAAGCACAAATTAAGCACTGCATGTGACATGATATAGTGCCCTAAACAAGGTTTACAAAAATATAGCCCCATTTGACATGTACATTTTTAGGCTCAGTTTAAGTAAATGACTAACAGAAGAATGTCAAGCATTACTGTCGGCACAGCTCAATAATACAAGTTCAATACAGTAATTGTAAACCACTAGGTCGACAACTCTATGTGTGGGTCTGCTTGGGTTTCACTGGAACTCCCTTTCCAAGTTTTAAACATACTATGGAGACTTGGCATATATTTTGGAGTAAATCCTCAAATGCATGGCCCTTCCTTTCAGGCTGGGGGCCCTGGTCTTTCAGGGTCACTTCCTTTAAGGGTGCTGTCAATTCCACGCCACCCTTGCCAGGCATGGCAAGGCAGCACCCCCCAAATGTGCTGCGCTGATTTCAGAGAACAACTCTCCACTAATTCAAGAATAAACTAAAACATATTAAGAAGTCCCACAGGTACACTCTCATACATTATAACTCAGCCAAAAACAAGAAAATACTGCCCATGGCAAACACGAACCCCTCCTTTTCAAAGTTACATCGTTTGCTTCCTCCCAGACGCCTAAATAAGAGGCTTCAACACATCATCTTCTGCAGCCTTCAGGTTCTCTGTGTGTATGTGTCTCTCTCACACACGGACACACAGACACACACCAAATGAACCTCAGCCTATTCTTCAGACTGGAATTTGAAATAAAACATAATCAGGGGCGTAGCTTCAGGGGGGATGTTTGGGGTGTTACACCCCCCTAACAATGTATTATATAGTACTTAGTTGGGTACAAGTGCTTTCAGTCGGGTATAGTGAGATGTCAGTTGGAATTCACCTGGGATTTTTACATGCCCACACTAACAAAAACATGCACACACACTTGTTGTGGCTCGCAGAAGTCACTTTTTGAGATGTTCATGTGGCGCTAAGCACAGCGCCGTATTTACAAGGCAGCATTAAGCCACTTTTGGTGGCTTAACGCCACCTTGTAAATTCAGCCCCTTCGCACGCAGCACTGTGCGTGGCAGGGGTTTGTAATGGATGTTGCTGTGGGCGTGCCACAGCAACACCCATTGCATTTTGACACTGTCTCAGATTTATGAAATTTTGTAAATCTGAGGCAGCGCCAAAATCTAACACCACCCCCATACTTCTTCCTCATTTTTTTGCTTTTTGTATGTGTGCTGCATTCTGATGCACGCATAGAAAAAGCAAGATGCCAGAAATGATTGTTTATGTGCGGGAAGGTGTCCCTTCCTGCACATAAACAATCATTCGAAATGACATTTTGGCACGCACACATTGAAGTGTCAAAGCGCCATTAGTGATTGGTTATGTGCACAAGGGACACCTTCCTGCACATAAACAATCACACTCCTCAACACAGACATCCTTGCACGATGGTGCAAGGATGCCTGCGTTGGTGCTGGTAGCTAAATTTAGCTCCAGCGCAGGGGTAAATGCTGGGGTGCACCATAGTCCTTTAAATACGATGCATCCCTGCGTTTCTAAAGTGACGCAGCGCTGCCAATTTTGGCGCAGCACAGCGCTGCGCCACTGTTCTTTAAATCTGGCCCTTAGTTTATTATTCTTTCCTTGTTAAAGGATTTGCAGCGGTTGCTGCTGGCAGGGGGGGCGTCACTCCTTCGCCATAGTGGAGGAGCCACCACTGACACACACACACACACACACACACTCTCCTGTCTGTTTTGAAGGCCTTAAAATTGATTAGTTTGAAAAATATTGTTTTTAAGTACCCCAACAATGCACATTCCTCTCTCTTTTTATTTCACCTGAGGCCCTCCTCATGTCTTGCTGCTCATATAATATATAATGTAATAAGATACCCCAGCGTGCTTGTAGGGAAATCTGAAGCTCACAACCCCAAGTCTTACTGTTAAAGCTACGCGCGTGATTACGTAGTATGCGTAGTTCTGCTATGAACAGTTCTTTTAACAATGTCCCATAAAGATACTGCAAACGCGTTAGTTCTAAACCATTTTTGAAACATAACTTCAATGTAACTTCTTTTTTTAACATCTGCACAACTTTGAAATCAAACAGGGAGCAGCATGTCGGAGCTAGAGTGCCTTTCACAGGCGCACCGCTGTGCACTGAAGTATGCCCGGAGCGCTGTCTAACTGTCTTGTTAGTGCAGACGTGCACAGACCGGTACCTGCTCTTAGAGGTGCACTGCTGAGATGCTGGAAAACTGACAGCTGGATTTGACAAGCGCTACACGACAAGGCTGAGAGTGAAGCTTTTCCCTTATAATTTAATTCAAATGACGGTCTGCGTAGGTTTACCAAGTTAGTCACTGCAGTGTTTTTGGAGAACGGGTCTCCTCCGCATTACCAAACTTTAGGAGTGAACGGTTTAGGCTTCTTCTACCTTACTCTTTCTGGGAAGGGCCGAGCATTTAAGCATTCAAACTTCCAAATGAATTAGTTTCTCTGCAGACGCTCCAAATGGCCGTTGCTGGTTTGGGTGTTGTGGGTTTGGCCTTCATAATGTAGCCTCCTTTTCCCCTGTGGGAGTCTATTTCTGCACAAGTTTACAGAGCAAGAGAGGGACAGAGAGACATATTGCTATATACCCTAAATAGGAGTCAGTGGGTCAACACAGTAAAGGCAGACAGGAGAGAGGAGTCAACCCTGGCCTTGGCAGGTACCTCCCGCAGTGGCAGGCCTCTCCCTTCTGCAATGGCAATCTGCCGGGAACAAGTCCTAAAAAAAGAAAAGGAAGGACCAACCAAGTTAGGCAGTATGCAAATGACATCACACCACGTGGCATCACGGCACTTGACATCACATGTGGCATCACAGGAACCTATGACCTAACTGGAAGTGACATCACAAGAAGTGACATCAGATCTTATGACCACACACACATGTTTTTGCAGGTCTATCATGAGTGCCTTTGAGTACATTACATTATTTAACAAATGAGACTTAAACTCTACCACAAAGAAATTGACAGCAAGGAGAAACGAGGCAGTAAATCTCTTCTACTTAATTGGTTGCAAAGTCTGCTTTTTAAAATATCTTGGGTTAAGACACCTGCTGCAGAGAACACTGTGTGCCCAGTAAATCTCAAGGAATAATAATAATGGTTCTATAACTCTGGAGGTTAACACATTTTCTGTAGAGATTTGTGTCTTGTTTAGTCCCAGTTTTGAATTAAAGTATAATAGAGTGTTAATATATTTCTGCAAAGCACATCCTGTAACATGCTGATGACAGGTTTTTATTTTATGTAGGTAGGTAAGTGGGTTGCTGCTTTTAACACAATGGTCCTTTTGTTACTTGCAATTGGTAAATTGTAATCCTTCTAATATAGAACAGTGAGCTATCAAAGATACGTGACTAATACACCTTGTAACCCTCTCTGTCGCATGTAACACACCATGTACATTGACTTACACAAATCTGATTTATTGTCATATAATGTGTACGTGTGATGTGACGTGCTCTGATATCCTGCGTGGGGATGACCAGCACTACAAAATAAATGAAACAAAATAGTGGTATTTAAATTATTATTTGTATAAATACTGGGACAGATCAACACATCTGACATTCATACAGTGCATGCATATCTATTAGTTACAGGGCCTGAACAAAGTCAAAAGTATGCCTCTCTTAAGTACCTGTGAAGACATAAACTGTATGCCTTTGTTTCCCCTTGTGGCATCTTGGTTTGAGGCTCAAGAAAGCTCCCTGCCAAGAGACTTGAATAAAAGGTTGCCTGATGGCCCCTTAAATGTGGCCTTTTCTTTAGGCCCAGCTGAAATTTAAAATAACAAAACAACCTAGCCACCTGCATTTTGCACTCTGCTGAATGTGTCCACAAATTCAACTTATTTCAGTGGCGCCAACTTCTTGGCATGGTAGATGGCACCCCTCCGTGAAAAGAGTGGGTAGACTCAGCCTATCTGCGTGCACCCCCTAACTTGTGCCCTGGCCGCCTGTATTGGTTTGATTTTGGGACAATCAGCATTGACCAGTGAAGTAATGAAGCCACACACTGAGAGCTTGTGAGAAATAAATAATTGTAGTTTTATTCCAGTAAGGACAAGCGCAATCCTTCCTTCAGCCAGCCACACTCCAACTGACTCAATAAGAACGATCGCAGTTCACCATTCCAATTCTAATGGAATGTTGCCTGCAACCCTTTCAACACAAAACCACTTGCAATAAATATAACACCCCCCTCCTTTCCAGTTTACATATCAACACAACAATAACCCTACAAAGAAAATATATGCATACTACCAATAAACAGAAAACCCAGTAAAATGTATACATGTACGTAATCTTGCAAATAGTAAGGTGGTCTAAGAACTCTCCGACTATGACTGCCACTTGCTTCACCATCCTGGGGAGAATGGTCTGCACTCCTTTGAAAATGGTCTGCACCCCTTACAACAATTTCTCTACCCTGTTTCACCACTCCTTCACACACCTTTCCTTGAGGCCCACCTACCTATTCATCATCAGCCACACTCCCACTGAGGCCTTAGTATAAACTGGGCCAAATCCAAACTCTTCCCTTACATTGATGCCACTAAGCCTGACCCCCTTGAAAGCCCTTTGGTTTGGTGCCAGACTCCACCAAATACCTGGGCATTACCCTCCACATGGAAAAGAAGCAGGTAATCTGGTTCAACTATGGCCCTGCCTTCAACTGGCTGACCACGCAGATTGATCATTGGATAAAACTTCCACTTTCCATGGCAGCTCGAGTGGTGATCATAAAAATGGTCATCCTCCCTCGCTTCCTATATTTTTTTCCCAATTTACAAATCCCACAGACTGAGGCCTTCTTCACTACCATATGCAGTCTTTTACTGCGCCTTATATAGGAAGGACGCAAACCCCGGATTAACTGGGGCACATTGCTGCTCCCATACGAACAGTGTGGTTTTGGTGTGCCATATCTCCGCCTTTTTTACCTTGCAGCACAGTGTCAGTTTGCGTATCATTGGTATCACCCTGATGCCCCGTTCCCTATACCAGGCATAATAACACCCCCAGAGCTAAGCTCTTGTGAAAATTGATTTGCATAAAAGAGTGTTCTTATACCTAACATTGTAGGCATTATACCTATCGTACCCCTGGGCATCATGTTACTGTATACTATTTAAATGCAAAACTGATTGCATTTTTTTTTAAGTCACAAGCAGGGACAACAAAACCCAGGGATGGTCATAAGGAAGCCAGAGTAACAAAGTAAAGAAGGCAAAAGAAAATAGAAAGAGATCCTGAGAAAGTTGAAAGAGGAGAAAAAAGGGCAGAAGGCAGTGGGAGTGTACAAAAAGAGAAGGAGAATGGCAAGGACGGAAGTAGGGGAAAGAGTCGAAATCAGAGGTAAGAAAAGAAGGGCAGGTGTGGAAGCAATATAGAAGAGAGGCAGAATAATTGAGGAAAAAGGATGGAAGTTGTAGAGGAGGATTAGGAAATGAAGAAAAGAAGAGCAGACACAGGGAGAAAAATATTTTGAAAGAGACAGGAAAGACAGGGCATGGAAAGAAAGATGGTAAGAGCAGGGAGGATGGAAGGAAATGTGGAAGAGACAGTGAGGAATATGGAATATGTGTGTGTCCAGAGAAAGGAGGGAAGAAACAGAGAAGTCAGAGTTTCAACAACAATGATCTTCGCAAGGTACACCACACACCAAGCAGTGGCATAGAGTATGGGTGAGACCTACTAGGTTTTCCATCACTTGTTTTCTAACCTGATGCAAGGAGTCCTAAGGAACAAGATGGAGAAGGAATGGGTGGAAGTGGGAAGGAGGATGTGGTGCTGTGGCCAGAGCTGCCTACTGGGGTACTGAGGAAACAAGTTCCAGTCTCGGTATTGTGAGGGCGCCCAGGCTTATCTGTTTAGTTATTGTAACTTATAAGCAGATGCATTCTCAAGGCCGATGAACCTTTGGACTCGTTTAAGATGATCATACCCTAAGTAGCACATAAGTCATCAATATTAGGCAATACAAGTCATTAGAGAGTCAGAAAAGAATGCACCACAACCCATTTGGCCACAAATAACCACACCTTTAATTTCAGTTAAAATATTTATTTCCCTATATTAACAATGCTAAGGTCACGTAAATTAGTCTCAAAACCAAATGGTACATGTAAAGAAATAACATCGGCTGGCCAAATCGCCTAAAGAATCTCAATTTAAACAAAGCAACTAAAACAATGCTTTCAATAGTAAAAACACAACTTATTAGCAACAATATTAGGGCAAGAGTAATAACGTACATTTATTCAACAATAGAATGACATCAAATCATAGGTAATGAAAAAACGCCTTACTAACTCCAGATTAGCATCAGCATGTTGGGCTTAATGCAAACGCTTTATTAACACAAATTTAGAAAACATCTAGCTATGGCTCTATCAAAAGCAGCAGTTGGTACCTGGAAAACAAAAGACAAAAACAACAATGCGCAGTTTATTCATATTACCTATGCTTACGGATCAGCAAAGCAGCTTAAGCATCTTCAGGAGGACATCAGCGTCAGCATCAGGGAAGAGGATTTTGGGACAGTTCAGTATTTGGACTCTAAGATCACTAAACCATCAAATCATTAGTTTAGCATTGAACAGACAAAGTAAACTCAGAGAATAATAAAGTACCAGAATGTCAGTGGACAGGCTGACAAGAGTCAAAATTGGCGAAAGACGAATGACGACGAATGGCCATAAAAGACTGACCAACTCTTCGTACCTAACCGTTAAATTAAAATGATCACACATTTGCTATTGGTCAGAAACATCTTGTGATGTAGATTATCTAAATACAGATTTGCTACACATCAGAACAATATGCTAGACAGACATCTGCACATCGATGATTGTTTTTTTCCAATTGCGTACATCCAGCCGATACAATAAGAATCAACCTGTGGAACCTTCCATCCATTATCAGAGAACTCACTGTTCTTCTTCATTCCTAAATACGCTTCAAATCAACTGTTATAGTGATGTAGAAACATTCTTGGATTACACCATTTCCTCAAAAGAAAATACAATTGTTAATACAAGCTCTGAACAATTTTTGAGATTCAGACAAAGAACTCGTTATACAGCGGACATGAGATCACTTTAAAGTTACTTTTCAAGAACACTGGCAGCTAGATAACTCCTCTTAGTGGCCTTGTGCTGCTTGAGACCTAACAGTCAAATGAGAAAGCTAATAATATTCAGCCATTCATTTGACATAGAAATGCTTTTTAAACAAACAAGATTCTCAATACAGCATTAGTACATTATTTATGAAAGGGCATATGCAGGCCTTACATATGATGGTGGCCAATTTAGTAGGCACATTATGTGCCACACGTCAATTTAATCATTAATACATTTCATATATTAGAACATTAGTATGATTACGTAAAAGATAATTATTAATGTTAATTTCAGTGCTCACAATCCCTCCTCTGATGACTATATATGTCATCACACTTATATTTCAAATAAATTGATTTATTTTGCTACAAAGTTTCTAAAATTTGGTCCCTTGCACATATTTTCATTTCTTCTTTTTCACCTTGAATTTTCCCTAAATGATTTTCCCATTCCAATTTCTACCCTCCTCTAATTCTTTTTAAATCTATTCTTTTTAATCACATTATATAATTTACATATTCCACACATTCCAATAAGACAAATAACAAAAATGAAAATCCCTTGTATTATTTTTGTTAAGATACCTTTCCCCAGGTTGCCAAGCCAGTTTCACACAGAAACAAATCATTTGACAGCTTTTTCCCAAATAGTGGGTTCTGTTAGTTCTTTTAAATCAGTTTTATCTCTGGTTATATTGTTAATAAAGCCTCTAATTGCTTTGCTGTTGTCTGGTATGAATGAACATAAATTTTGCGGACTAAGCAATTTACAAACTCCGCCCTCCTTTGCTAAGAGAATGTCTAACGCAAGGCGGTCCTGAAGAGTCATAGCTCTTACTGTAGCCAATTCAGTGTCCATGAGGACAATGGCTCCTGAAAAACCTGTCAGCATGTTATCCACTACAATAGACAACTATGACATTTTAATGGAATTCAGAACAACTCCCACTGAAGAAATTATTGCTCCAAATATGACACCAACAATGCCAAAAACTGATTCTCGCTTTTTTCTCTTGTGTTGTAATTCAGTCATTTTAGGAACTGTATTCATATCCTCAATTTAGTACATTTTCTGGAAAACTATCCCCAAGTAACATGTGCCACACCATCCTCTAGGAAGACTGTAATATGCATTTGTCCCACAGATGTAATAGATACCAGGCACTGCTGGATCTTGACCATTCAACATAAACGCCCATTAATTCTGAAACAAAAACACATGTTGGCATGCACTCTTTCCCACAAATATTCTATCAACATAAGACTATGGCCTATATATACAAAGCTTAACTACATGTAGTCCATCTACAGCTAATCTCTCTTGCTTAGTGATGTCAGTAAATGCATAATCATTCCCCGGTTTTCGCAAAACTACTCCCTTATTCTTTTTTACCTTTAACGTTCTTTTTCTATCTTCTGTGTGATCTAGAAAACTCTTTTCTACTGGTGTAAGTAAGCATGTGAAGTTATTACGGTGCGCATATGCTGTCCAGAACGTTAATGTAGGCTCAAAGAAACCCTAACTATTTCTTTGTTACTTTCCTTAGCTCAGGTACTTAATTATAGGAACAAAAGAGAACAACATGTCATAGTTGGAGTAGAAATATTGGATATATTCCTAGGTATAGAATCTTGTTAGTAAAAGACTACAACTAATACCATAGCTTAAGGGCAAACTATGATATGTTACTCCCTCCTCAACAGAGGCTGGAATATGTGTACAAACATAATACTCTCTCGCATCCATCATATCAACATACTCCCCCAATGAGTGATAAAAAACATTAGAAGAAAGTTCTCCCTGTACGTCGTCCACATGCAGAATTTTTTCATCTAACCTAAATCTAACTAATTCTGAAAGCGTAGTAGTTGTTTCTATAACTGATGTATGGTTGGCCTCACTCTTTTAAAAAACAAATACACACACAATCAATACCAAGCATATTATCACGCATACAATACCTATGTCTTTACAGCACCTATTCTTTCTACTTTGCTGGTTAATGTTCTTCATGGTCTGTATAGAATCTGAAAGTAAAAGCACTTAAAAAAAGATTATAGCTATACAGCAAAAACTAAAACTTAAAAACAATATAATAATCTTCAAAATCTTCAATCAATAACTTCCATTTTCCATCCTTCCTTATTTTGTGTTTCTTCTCTTTTTTTCTCTTTTCTATTCACAGCTTTATTCACACTTTTAGGGCTCTTTGTCAAAAATCAGTAAAGTTGTCAAAAATCAGTTTCGCAGCTTATCAAAATCAAGTTATGAAAAGTATTTTCCGATTACAATTTTCAACAGTTTCTTTCTTTGTACTTTCTCAGTTTGCAGTTTCCAACGATTCTCGTTCATTGACTTTCTTCAAGTGCCAAATATTGACCTGGAATGCCTCAATCAAAACAAAAACTCAAAAATTATTCTTGCCATTTGTTGGACGTTACATATGCCCAGTCAGCACCTGAGTATCTTCTCTTTACAATTCTCTTTCTTTTCAACTTTTGTTCTTCACTTAATTCACATCACTCAGATCTTCTTTTCTGGTGGTGTCAACTTCTTATTGAATTGGTGGTACCAAGTTTATCTTCTTTGTCTTTGATCTTGTTTCTGACCATTTGTCATCTTTCAATGATTTTTCTGTCAGTGCTCTTTTCATTATTGGACACGAGTTACCTTCTTTTGAGATTCCCGCAACCGGTTGAGGAGGAGTCAAGTCTCATTGGCTTTGATCTGCCTCAACTCCTGTCCTGCTGGGGTCAGTCGTTTCTTTTGGTCAGTCTTTGAAAATCATCTGCTTCTAAGAAAACCCTCCTCTGATCAGGCTTTCCTATTCTTCCAGATGAAATTGGTTCATTTTCATCCTCCTGTACCTCCTCCACTTTGTCTCTCACAGGAGTAGACAAATCTATTGAAGAATGCTCAGGCACCATTTCCAGTTTGGTTCCTCTTTTCTCCAAGCCTAGGGTTTGTCTGGACGTTGTTGGTATTTTCAACAACTCTTCTTCTTCTTCCGTAGGATTGGTACTTTCCGGGTGTGGCTGGTGTGGTTCCACTTCGGAAGTCCAGCACACTTCACAGCCGTGGTAGTGATTAATACCACCTGGTAAGGTCCTTTCCACTGAGGTTCCAAACATAACTTTCTCATGTGCTTTCGGATCACAACCCAATCACCTGCTCTCAAGTTGTGTCCTTGGTCTTGAGATGGTTGCAAAGTGGTAGCCTCCACCTGATGAGAAAAAGAGCGAACCACATCAACCAGACCTTTGCAGTAGTCCAATACCATATCATCTGAATTGTTCACAAGAGCATTTGCAGGAACAGCTGGCAATCTCATGGCTCTTCCCATGAGGAATTCATGTGGCGATAATCCTGTTTTCTTGTCAGGGCTACTTTTCATTGACATCAAAACTAGCTGTAATGCATCAGGCCATTTTAGATTTGTGGATGCACACATTTTTGCCATTCTCGATTTCAAGGTACCATTCATCTGTTCTACAAGTCCTGATGCTTTAGGGCGGCAACTACAATGCAGTTTCTGCTCAATATTTAAGGCTGAACATAGCAATTTGATCACTTCATTGTTGAAGTGGCTTCCCCTATCTGATTCTTAAGAGACTAGAAAACCAAAACGTGGAATTAATTTTCTAAGTGATAACTTTGCTAATGTGAGACTATCATTTCTTCATGTGGGATAAGCCTCAATCCAGTGACTAAAAATGCACACAATCACCAAAACGTATTTCAAACCTCTACACACAGACATCTCAATGAAATCCATGTGTATTCTACTAAATGGTCCTCCAGCCATGCCAATATGGCCCATATTGACCACTGTTCCTTTTCCCACATTCACTGCTGGCATATGATGCACCTGTGGCAAATTGCTTCGGCAACCTGTCTAAATTTTGGATTGAACCAATATTGTTCAAATGTCCTGACCATGGCTTCCCTTCCCACATGAGTCTGACCATGATAGTATCTAGTCATTTGAGTCAGCAGGCTGTTAGGCAGCACAACTTTCCCCTATGCTAGATACTCAAACATCATCATCTCTTTGCATGCATTTACATTTTTGCCAATTTCTATGTTCTTCCTTTGGGACATTATCCTTTAAGGTTTTTAACTGTTCTAATGTGTCAATAATGTGCATTGCATATTTTGCATACATTAAATCATTCTCTGGTAACAATCCCCACTTATCTTTGAATGATATGCCATTCAAGGCACAAAACCTTGCAACTTGATCCACATATTCATTTCCCAATGACATGTAATCCTGTGATCTCTGATGTGCACTGCATTTTACCACAGCAACTTTCCTGGGCAACTGAATTGCTTGTAATAGTTCATGTATTCTTGCACCATTTCTTACTGGTGAGCCAGATGAGGTCAGAAACCCTCTTTGTGCCCACAACTGACCAAAATCATGCACAATGCTGAATCCATATTGGCTATATGTGTAAATAGTAACTCTCAAATGGGTTGAAATATGGGATGCTCTAGTAAGAGCCGCCAATTCTGCCACTTGTGCAGAAAACAATCCTTGAAGCCATGAAGCTTCCAATATGCCAGAGCTGGTACATACTGCGTATCCTGCTCTCAATGCGCCCATGTTATCTCTCAAGCAGAAACCATCAACAAAGACAATCTGGTCATTTTCTTCCAAATAAGTATCTCTAATATCGGCTCTTGGTTTTGTGCACAATTCAGTAATTTCTAGACAATCATGCTCAATGTCATTCATTTTATCAATGTTAATATTTTCAGTTGGAAGCAAAGTTGCTCGATTAAGCACTGCACATCTCTTAATTGTCACATTAGGAGATCCCAGAATTGCAGTCTCATAGCGAGTAAGTCTTGCATTGGTCAAATATTGAGTTTTGGACCTGGTGAGCAAGATTTCAATAGAATGGGGAACCATGATGGTTAGGGGATGACCCTTCACAACACTCTCGCCCTAAGCGAGGCCCTGCTCAACTGCTGCAATGGATCGCAAACAACCTGGTAAGGGTGCTGCAACAGGGTCCAGAGTGGCTGAAAAATACACCACTGGGTGATTCACACCACCATGAGTTTGAGTCAAGACAGACAAAGAACATGCATCACGTTCATGACAGAATAACAGAGAGGGTTTTGTGTGATCAGGCATATCCAAAGCTGGAGTTTGGCACAAACACTCTTTCAGATCGGTAAATGCTTTCACACAGTCCTGATCTAATACTAAAGGATCAGAAACATCCTTATGAGTCAGTCTCTGCGACGGTTTTGAAATGACTGAAGAATTCGGGATCAATTGTCGACAGTAACCCACCATTCCCAGAAACATCCTCACATCTTTCTGGGTAGTTGGGGCTGGCATCTGCAATATGGTTGTAACTCTCTCTCTTGAGATTTTCCTTATTCCTTTCTCAATCAAATGACCCAAGTATTTCACTTCTTTCTGACAGTACTGCAATTTAGCCATGGACACTTTATGACAATTGGCTCCAAAGAATTTTAATAATGCAATTGTATTGTATTTACATCCTTCTCTTGTTTCGGACACGATCAGTAGATCATCAATATACTGCACCAATGTCATTTGGTATGGCATCACTAATGATTCCAAATTCTTTTTCAAGATCTCATTGAAAATGGATGGTGACTCTGAGAACTCTTGTGGAATTCTACACCAACAGTAGGCCTCGTTAAAAAATTTCAAACAAAAGAGATATCTGTTATCCTCATGAAGAGGCACAGAAAAGAGTGCTTGACAGAGCCACCCCAGTGAACCATTCAGCATCGCATGGAATCTGAAACATAATCACAGCTGGATTTGGGACTACTGGGCAACATTTGGCCACAATGTAATTTATTTTCCTCAAATCCTGTAGAATTAGAATTTTCCCACAGGGTTTTCGCAGTCCTATTATTGGTGAATTAGACGGGCTGCTCAACACTTCTTTTAAAATTACTTTCTCCACAAATTCTTTAAACTCTAACTGGTTCTGTAATTGGGTTAATCAAATATTGATTTGCAACTCCTACAACCTGAACTGTCTTCCTTGATAAGGGCAAGTCTGGAACTTCTGCAGTTCTCACTGTAGAGCGCGTGGCTCTAGTGTTGACTAAAAATGAGACTTTGTGGCCATTCACCTTTCCTTTAACATAGGGAACTTTCTGATATACTTCTAATGAAGCAGCTAACACACATTCTTCTTCATCTGAACTCTCATTCAGGCAATCATCATTTACTCCATCCTCACTGTGTAGAGGTTATTGGTGTACAGTAGTATTATTCTGGTTCAATTTTTGACCTGTGACTGTCTGAGAAAGCATCACATGCTGCTGATCCTTAGGGGCTTGAGGTATTTGAATTTGTTGTCGCGGTACCGTTTGCATCTGGGTTGCATCTGCTGTATCTGAGGCACTTGTACCTGCTGATTGGGTTGCTTGGGCTGGAAACCTTGCATCGGATTCACATTATTCTGAAAATTTCGATTTGGACCTCTCATTCTTGGCCCTTATATGTTCTGGAAAGAATTGACATAATTCGCTTGTTGAACATCACCTTCTTGATTTACCATCGGACACTCCTGTTTCCAATGCCTGAAGCCTCTGCAAGCATGACATGGTAACATCCTTTTCATCCCTTGTGCTTCACCTTGCACCACCACTGTATTCAATTCAGTACCATGATTTACACTTCCCATTCCACCACGTCCTCTACCTCTGCCTAGATTCTGAAACAGCATATTTCCCTGCTGCTGTTGCTAAAACAGAAAACTTCCCTGAATCCCTGTCTGTGCAGCCTTGATCTGCATCACCATCGCCTTCTCCTTCAACTTTCTTCGTTTCAACTCAATTTCATCACTACAGTATTTCACATACTGTAATACTTCATCAATCGGCTTAGCTTTCCAGCAAATCAAATGGCTCTTAATCATCTGACTAATTTCTGGTCTAAGTCCTTCAACAAATCTGAACACAAAACGAATCATGTCTTTCGGCTCAATTGTTTCCGTATCACTGTAATGTTTAAATGCCTGCAACAATCTCTCATAATATGTGTGAATTGACTCTTTTGCTTCCTGAGCTGTCCTATCTATGTGCTGACAATCTACGTTCTTGGACGAAATTCTTGTTTAAAAAAATTCTATCACTTTATAGTAATATTTAATTACTTCAGGAGACGGTGCACCTGTTGCTGGATCTCTCTGTGACTAGTCTACGCTTCTTTTGCATTCAATCCATAAAGCTGCTGGAACAACTATCTCAAATAGAGTGTTCAAATCCTCCCACAGGCATTTTGCAAGTTTCACAAACCTATCTGTCTGCTGATACCATTCTACAGGTTTCTACCTCAGCCTGGGGTAATCATTTGTGAATGACAAAATAACACTTCTGCTCCAGGGGTAATGTACAAAATTCCTTCCTGGAATCTCTCTCATTGGTAGAATTTTCACTGGATCCTCAACCTGCTGCATGTTTTCAGGCGGAATAATAGAATCCCCCTTCCCCTTTTCCCGTTTCTTTACCCATCTGCCTTCCCATTTGTCTAATGCTCTCCATGTCTGAATGCTTTGAAGTAACTCTTTAAGATGCGTTTTCATTCCTGCAGTTCTCATATGTTCAAAATATTTTGCATTGAATTCTAACTTTGTCTATGTCTATGTCATATTTCTCTGCTAAATTGGCTAACCATCGATGTACCTCACCTGCTTCTTTTGTAATTTTCGGACACAAGTATCTCAATTCTGCTTCTGTATAGAATTCAAGGCGATTTACACCTATAGTTCCCTCAATGAGTTCACCTGCTTCCATTGAAAGCCTAGAAGAGTTCAAGTAATCTTCTCCCTTGGAAGCACATTGTGGACTGTTCTATTTATCTAACCAATTGGTTAATTGCTGAGCTGTCAAACCTCGTAGTGCAATGTTATTAGGCTGAGCACCTGATAACTGTTGTACAGTCAAGTTCGGAAGTTGTGGAGTCATTAACTTCAAGTTGGGACCAATGTGTGATCCTGTTTCAGCATTCAGAGGATCTCTGAAAGGATTCAAATATAACAATGACCCCATTCCATCAACAATCTGTCCCACCAGAGAGACTATTCTGGCATTTTTATTGATAACTTTTCCCCCTCGATTCTGACTCAGAATTCCCTGACCATTTGTACCAATGCTTTGCTGTACAAAAGATGGTATCTCTGGACCAATAGTCACAGGTACAGACACAGTGTCTGGACTTGGTCTAACACTTGTATTCTGAGAGTGCATCACTCGTGTATTCTGACTCATCAATACAGACCTATCTGTCTGGGTTCCTGTTACAGGAGTGTATTTCGAAATCACTTGTGGCTGCATTTGAGGCAGTAAGAGCGGAGTTGGCTTTGACTGAACCAATGTTCGTTTCTGGTAAACCTGTCCTGTCGGCATTTTTAGGTTTGTTGTTGCATCTATAACAGGCACATCTGGATAAATCCTAGGAATATTCAGTTGTGGCATCTGATTTTGTACTGCAGATGAAGTAGGCAGGTTCAAACTACTGTGCATTGGTACCTGCACTAAATAAGGACTAGTCTGTACTGAGCTCTGTGTCATATCAGGATTAACCTATACAGAACTCTCAGTCATGTTAAAATTGCTCTGTGTAGAATTTTGTGACATGTTAACCAGTGTCGGTGCAGAAGGATTCATACTAGTGCTTGGACCATTCTCTTGTGCCACATATAGTGGTGGACGATTTCTCAATAACTGTAAAATAAACTCATCATCATCCGAATCCTCAACAAGAGATAAGGACTTCTTAGCCTCTTTTAATTTCTGCTCTTTATCCGAAGATGAACTCCCTTTTGATTTCTTGGAAGCCTTCTTTACTTCTTTCTCACTGTCTTCTGAAATCGCAGAAAACATCCTCATACCATGTAAGGTATCTAACATCCATTGCCTGTAGTCATTATCCCAACTAGCTTCTGCTAGTGTTTTCTCTGCTATTCTCCTTTTTCTTTCAAATTTCAATGCTGGCTGTTGTCTGGCTACTAGCTGCCAGCTTGCTAATGCTTCAAACTGAGCTGGTCTCGGTAGAGGTTTTAAACCATACAGTACTTGTCTCAAATTCTTCAAAATTCTCAAATTAAAGGTTCTATTTTCAGGGAACGCTAGGCTCCCTTCCTTTTCTGTAATTTTGCACCAATGTTTTAAATATAGGCATGCTCCGATGCCCTTCTCCTCAATTACGAAATATGCCAGAGTACCTTCTGGCGACCAAACTTCCCCTACCCTAGCTGGAATATATTCATCTCAACTAAAGGCGCTTTTCAAAGCTTTGAAAAACTTCATTTTCAAGACTTTATGTCAAAAATTTATAATCAGGAAATTACTTTTAATCCCACAATCCTCTTCGTCTACCTTCTCAACTAATCACGCTTCACCAATCCGTGCGCGACCCTTCTCACTAGCCAACCTATCGCAGCACGACTAAAATGACATCACACTCGCACACAGTGGCTGACAAAGTCTTGCGGCCTGTCCTCCTAAACTCAGATTCACACTAAACTAATGTAAAGTTATTGCGAGCACTTCAACAAAACTAATAAAACAAATCTGTCTGTTTGCTATAGGTAGGGAATCACAATCGCTTCAGGAACCTTACAGATTTTTCACTGACGGCTTTTGCTCTAGCAGCTATTCTTTCTTTCTCAGTTCCCCAGATTCGCAAGCAAAATTCGACCCGCAAATTTTACTCTCAATCTGATCAATGGGTCTGTCCTGGTGCACATAGGACTCGCCAAATCTCAGTGGAAAATTCTCTCACTCACTTTGACTCTCACTCTGACTTGTCGACCACGCCCAATCGACCTACTAAGCTTGACAGATTACAACAAAAACCCAAGTGTCTCATACACGTTTCAATATACTCCGGAGTCTTAGACCTTGCAGGGCCCATATACCAACAACTACGTAGGCTATTTTTTAGCACAAAGCGCCACACACATGTGAAGTTCACCGACTTCCCTACTCTCACACTTCAGAGTATGCACACTCCTTCTACACCATCATTTGGAGTACGCAAACTCCCTCTCACAAACAACTCAATTCATCTGCGATTAGCAAAATCTGTGCAAGCGCATAACCTACTTCATTCTCTCTCTCAATAGAACGCTGAGAACACTCCCAACAAAACATAGGCAAACTTCAAGGACCAAGGACAGTCACCCTGGGCATTTAGGGACACATCTTCTCTCTATTTTACATCATTGAAATAAAAAAAAATCAACTATGAAGGATGTGCTCTTAAAAAGACATAACCGTCAAACTCTGCTACCAAAAACTGTGAGCGTGCCCAGGCTTATCTGTTTAGTTATAGTAACTTATAAGCAGATGGGTTCTCAAGGACAATAACCCTTTGGACTCGTTTAAGATGATCATAACCTAAGTAGCACATATGTCATCAATATTAGGCAATACAAGTCATTAGAGAGTCAGAAAAGAACGCACCACGACCTATTTGGCCACGAATAACCACACCTTTAATTTCAGTAAAAATATTTATTTCCCTATATTAACAATGCTAAGGTCACGTAAATTAGTCTCAAAATCAAATAGTACATGTAAAGAAACAACACTGGCTAGCCAAATCGCATAAAGAATCTCAATTTAAACAAAGCAACTAAAACAATGCTTTCAGTAGTAAAATCACAAATTATTAGCAACAATATTTGGGCAAGAGTAATAACGTACATTTATTCAACAATAGAATGACATCAAATCATAGGTAATGAGAATACACCTTACTAACTCCAGATTAGCATCAGCATGTTGGGCTTCATGCAAAAGTTTTATTAACACAAACTTAGAAAACATCTATCTATGGCTCTATCAAAATCAACAGTTGATACCTGGAAAACAAATGACAAAAACAACAATGCACATTTTATTCATATTGCCTATCCTTAAGGATCAGCAAAACAGCTTAAGCTTCTTCAGGAGGACATCAGTCTCAGCATCGGGAAAGAGGATTTTTGGAAAGGGGACAGTTCAGTATTTGGACTCTGATGGGCATATTTATACTTGTTTTGCAACAAATTTGTGTCATTTTTTTTACACAAATTCGGTGCAAAACTAACTCCATATTTATACTTTGGCGCTAGACCCATCTAGCGCAAACATTTATGGAGTTCAAATCACGTTTTGAACGTGGAAACCTACTTTGCGTCAATGAGATGCAAAGTAGGCGTTGCCGTGCAAAAAATGACTCTATGGCCTCAGCACCATATTTATCCCCCCATGCTAAAATCACGCACGGGGAGGAGGGGTCAAATAATGGTGCAAAGCTTACTTTGTACCATTATTTAGCGCCTGGGTCAGGGCAGGCGTTAGGGGACCTGTGGGCCTATTTCCATGGTGGAACACCATGGAATGAGCCCACAGGTGCCTTCCCCAGACCCCAGGGACACCCACACCAGAGGGACAGCGGAGGATGGGGGACCCCATCTCAGGGGAGTAAAGGTAAGTAAGGTAAGATTTCTTTTTTTTTTTTAGTGCCACTGGGGGCCATGAAGTAGGCCCCCCTACATGGCAGTGGGTGCAATGGCCATGCCCAGGGGACCCTGGGACCCTGGTCCCCTGTTCTGGCCATTGGGGTGGTGGGCATGACTCCTGTCTTTTAAAAAACAGGAATCATGTGGTATGGGTGGTTTTGCATCAGAAAATGACGCTAGGCTGGTTAGAGTCATTTTTTTTACTCTAACCTGCCTAATGTAATTTTTTGGTGCAAAACCCCCTTCTTCCATACCACCAGCCCCACCCGGCTAAAGTCATCTTTTTGTACGCTAGCCTACCCTTTGCACCGGCTTACACCATTCCATAAATATGGTGCCCGGCTGGTGCTCAGAAATGGTGCAAGCCGGTACTAAACTGTTTGGTGCAAAACTGCGTTGGTGCAGTTTTGCACCAAAAAGTATAAACCAGGGCCAAAGATCACTAAACCATGAAATCATTAGTTCAGCATTGAACAGACAAAGCAAACTCAGAAAATAATAAAGTACCAGAATGTCAGTAGACAGGCTGACATGAGTAAAAATGAGAGATCACCATGAGAGAATGAGCGGCAAAAGACAAATGACGATGAATGATCCTGAATGGCCATGAAAGACTGACCAACTCTCCGTACCTAACCGTTAAATTAAAATTATCACACATTTGCTATTGGTCAGAAACATCTTGCGATGAAGATTGTCCAATTACAGATTTACTTCATATCACAAAAATATGCCAAACAGACATCCGCACTTCGATGATTGGTTCTTCTCCAATTGCGTACATCCAGTCGATACAATAAGAATCAACTTGTGGAACCTTTCGTCTTATATCAGAGAATTCATTGTTCTTCTCCATTCCTAAATACTCTTCGAACCAACAGTAACAGTGATGTAGAAACATTCTTGGATTACACCATTTCCTTACAAGAAAATACAATTGTTAATACAAGCTCTGAACACGTTTTGAGATTCAGGAAAATAATTTGTTATACAGCGGACATGAGATCACTCTAAAGTTACTTTTCTAGAACACTGGCAGTTAGAAAACTCCTTGCAGTGGCCTTGCTCTGCTTGAGGCCTAACAGTCAAACGTGGAAAGCTCATATTATTCAGCCATTAATTTGACATAGAAATGTTTTTTAAACAAACACGATTCTCAATATAGCAGTAGTACATTATTTAAGAAAGGGCATATACAGGCCTTATGTCAACACCAGAGCAATATGCGCTCTATTGGCGACAAAAATGCAAAAACCCAGCACTCTCAAAACAAAGTAATTTATGCATTGTGCTGATATGTTGTGGTTTAACCTTTTGCATTGCAGAGTTCAATCCTGAAAACTTATTTTTAATATGCTTACAAATACTGTTCCTTTGCAATGTATTGCTGCAGGTTTTCAGAGTGTGTTAGGGTGTGGCCCCCTTCCAGGGCTTTCCAGAGACTTTCCCTGCAACATGCCTGGGGCGTGGTTCTGGGCTGAGCCAAGACTGTATAAAAGAGAGCCAGCCCAACTCCCAGTGCTCACTATTCAGGGGTCCCGGTGCAGAGCAGCAGCTTCTTCCTGAGCTCCTGTTCCGGCGGCCTATTTGGATTTTACAGTCTTCTGCCCTTCATCCTTCATTGGTGATTATTGTTCCAGGCGGTAAGACGGTGGTTGGACTGTCCCGACACCGGTATTGAGAATTTTCATATTCTTGGTTTAATTCTTAAATGAGTAACAGATTACTTGCGCACTACCATTTCTTGACATGTATATGGTAGTTTACAAATAGGCAAGACGCATGATTGGTTTCATAAAGGTTTGACTTTGTTATTCATTGCGTGCTACCATTTCTTGACATTGGCATGGTGGCTTAAGAATCAGCAAGACGCGCAATTCGTTTTATGGTGTTTAAACATTGTTGTCCATTGTGCACTACTATTTCTTGACATTTACATGATGTTTTACGAATTGACAAGACGCGCAACTCGTTTCATGAGGATTTAACTTTGTTGTTCATTGTGCGCTACCATTTCTTGACATTTACATGGTGGCTTAAGAATCGGCAAAAGAAGCGCGATTCGTTTCATTGTACTTTGATCTTGTTATTTATTGTGAGCTGTTATTTCTTGACATTTACATCGTGTTTTACGAATCAGCAAGACGCGCGATTCGATTAATGATGATTTGACCTTGATATTCATTGCGTGTTACCATTTCTTGGTATTTTACATGGTGATACTCGAATCGGCAAGACGCACGATTCTCTCCTCAAGTTTATTTCATGTTGTTTATTGTATGCCACTATTCTAAGATATTTATTATGTAATATTCGGGTTGACAAGTTATGTCATTTGTTTCCTGAATCCATATTGTGTTATTCATGGTGCACAATCCTTTTATTGTGTTTTACTATATATATATATATATATATATATATATATATATATATATATATATATCTGCAATATGCGCAATTTGTGTTGAAACATTTTAGGAGTACACAGAAGGCCAGAGTTTCTAGATGCAATATTGTATGGTCCTAGTATACATTTTCAAAACAGGATTTATATGACTGGTTTAAAATTTAGTCAGAATGTTTTTCTGATTCTCATGTAAAGGAAAGTACTTGAATAAGAAAGTTTTCATTTAATTCATCTTGATTCCCCAACAGGTATCCGGCCATCTTGAAACTTAATCATTTTAAACTTAACTCTTAGATTGTTCATGTTTTCAGAGTGACTAGGCTTAGAATCATAGTTTAGTATTGATTTCAGGAGATATAATTTTCATATTGTGTGTTCTTACCTTTTTCTTACTACAGGTCTCCTTCCCAGCTGTACCCTTCCTAATCCCCTCTTCCCCTCTTGAACTCTCTCAGTCTCTGTGATTTATCTATCAGAGTCTTGGAGCTGTTCAGTGGTGGACGTGTTGGGAACGTGCACAGACCCCGAGGATCTGGTGACTCAGACACCTTACATAGGATGGTGGCCAATCAAGTAGGCACATTATGTGTCACATGTTAATTTCATCATGAACACATTTGCTATATTAGAACATAAGTATAATTATGTAAAAGATAATTATGCATGTTAATTTCAGTGCTCACAGTATCAGCCGCTTCATCTCCCCATTCCTTATGTTCTTTATGGAAGAGAATAGGCCAGGTGTACCTCATGGTGTCATTAGTGAGCAAGGAAATACCCCACCTTGTTATCTGCGTTCATTTCCAGAACAGGGCAGTAAGACATCTTCTGAACAAAGTTTGTTTTTGTTAATCAAAGTCTTTATTAATATTAGAACAGCAAATTGCTTTGTTTCATATCTAGTAGTAAAATTATACAGGTTCTACATTCACAGTTAAATCAGTTCAATTTACAAACATGTTTAAAATATAATAAAACTTTTTATGGAATATTTAATTTTTAAAAAACTGAATAAGTACACTAAACTACACAATCAGAGAATTATGATTTAATAGCAACTATGCAATGTTTGTTATAACGCTATACAGGAACAGCCATAAGGAAGATATTTTCAAGTCATATGGCTCCAGGAAGTCAACGGAAATACACCCCAAAATTTAAAGTAAACATTTTCACACAAATATGGAAGAGAAAGTAAACCTTTCAATGCTGTTACAGGTAGTTCGGCTCTTTGACAATTCGATCTACTGCTCCTTCCTTGGCCCGTGATAGTGATTGGTGTCTGGGAAATGCTACGGTCTGCTTGTTTGTTGTACAACTATCAGCAGCAGCAGCAGCCGGCTAGTGCACTGTATCCCTTTTTCTGCACTTTAGTACCTCCTAAACTTAAAATGTTTTCTTTTACGAGCTGAGGCCCACACTTTTAAGAATCAACTCACAGGACTCAGACACCCTACATTCCTCACTGCAACTCAGCAGCACCAAGTTTTAGTCATTATCCTGCAGAAAAACAACTTCTTTAAACAGCATCAGCAGCAATAAAATGCCCTCAATACCAGCTAGGCCATAGGCACTGCCAGATGACCTGTCCCTGCTGTGCCCTGGCCTGCTTTCCCCCATCCCATCCAAAAAAATGGAAATAGGGTCACACTGAAAAAGTGATCTCCCCCCTGTAATTATCCTGACTTTGTCAGCTGCTCTTGAACTTTGAGATGTATCGAGAGGCATGGGCGACCTCAAAATACTTGCCATGGGATGTATCCAACCAGTAGTTAGGTATAAGACTTTCCACCCAACACTATGATATGACATCTGTTGCCACATTGAAGCTTCCTCCATGGAATGATCACACACCAGAAACCCACCTTACACATTTAGACATTCTGACAGTGGGAAGCTAATGTTCTTCACAAAGTACTGCTTATAACTGAAGGCGCAAAATAGCTAATGACATATATATTTATGATTTATTTAGTTATTTTGCCAAAGTGTTTTACACAGACTATTTTTTATCGTTCACTGCTTACCCATGATTGAAAACAACAATAGAAACATATAAACAATACTCACTGAGGAAACATGCCCGATGAAACATGGACGCACATAGTCAAAGGTACCATTATCAAACTATTGTAACTCACTCTCTGCCTATATCAGCAATACTTCACCCTACGGAGATCTGCAGGAAACATTGCAGTGATGCATTGTGCAAAGAACAAACAAACTCTGCATTGCCAGTCCATGATGGAAAACAAAAAGGTTGCTTTGCGCCACACAGAGGCTTGAGCAATGGCACATGTAAGACCCAATGGTGGTAAAATACCACTAGAATTGCAAGCCACTCACAAAGATCTAAGTAACTCGCTATATGTCTTGTTAGTATGAAGTACTTGTAAGTCAGCCCTAGTCTTCCTTTTATACATCAGTCTCTTCAAGGTAAAGGCAAACAATTGGTACCAAGTAACAGGGTTGTTGAAAAGGATCTGAAGCCCAACAAGCCAATCCTCCTCCAGCATAAAATATAATTATATTTGTGTTCACCTTTGAAGGTGAAGTGGGGTTCACCACTTTCCAACCAAATAAAGTGTTATAAGGAACTGGAGCCTAACCTACTGAAAATAACCAACACAACACTAAATCCAACAATAGAAGTACTGTCTCTTAGTGCTAGCAACTCCTACCAGACAGAACCTTCATTTTTTTCATTCAAGAAGTTAGAGGTGAAAGACAATTTTAATGAAACCCTAAGCTGAAGGATGGTGGTTGTCTTGGTATGGAAGGCTTCACTACTGGGCCAGAGAAGAAACAGCCAAAATATCTATTAAAATGGCAGAATAAATTGCTTATGTTATTCAGTGGAAACGGCTAGGAGCGATTTGGGAGTCTGTGATAATTTGTCATTGAAATGCATTTGTAAATGCTATTAATAACTTTCTCTAAAGACTAGTACTGCACGTTTATCATTACCATTGAATTCACTATCCCCGAATACCCTTACTTGAGTTTTCACTTCAGCAATAAACAATTGAGTTGCTTAATGTTATACTATATCTACAAGGGAGACACAATGCACCTAAACTCTTTCATTAACCCACAGTTTACATCATAATCTTTCATGACACTAGTGCTCACCAAAGTTCACAAATTTCTTCCATTGCCATTGGCGAGATGACAGGAGTTAGAAGAAACTGCAGTGACGACAATGTCTTCGAAGAAGAAATAACCAAAATTGAAAGATTATATCAAGAAAGAGGATGTCCCCAAAAGCTACTGGATGAGGTAACATATGAAGTGCATAAAGTTAAAAGGAAAACACCCCTGACTAAGAAAATTTAAAAAAAGTGGTACTGATAAACTGGCCCTCATCACTTCTATTAATACCCAAAGCACTAATATATATATATAACATCCTTTCTAAATACTGCCATAGTGCGATAGTTGGCACAATCAGGGACAGAAATGTAAAATAAAAACATGTATTACATCACAGAGGTAAAACAATCAAAAATCAAATTTGTCATAGTTTCCTAACTCCAAAGGCAGATAATGCCAGCAGGCAGGCACACCTGGTTCCCTAGAGCACTAAAAGGGTTTTACACATGAGGCACTTGTAACGTGCTAATTTGCATTGGACAAAACATTTGAGTTTCAGTAGAATTGTACTGTTACTTATAAAATACAGAATTTCATTAACTGTAATTCCAAATATGTAGTATATCCAATTATGTGTTTCTGTTCCAACGCCTATGCAGACAGTATCGTTTGTCTGCTTATATACTTGATCCCAAATCATGTTGCATCTATATAGAGCTACAATTATAAATATCTTATAGCTAGGTACCACATAAACACACATGGGTTCCATGAACAAATCTCATGCAGATTTCATGGGCTGGCACTAGTGAAACAAAGCAATAATGTTGCGTAGAACTGAAGAAAAATTGATAATGGACTTAGATCAGTAGCTAGAGGTATTAATCATGATTGAGAGCTATATCGCTTTCTCATGAATTGCTATATCACCATTCCAATTTAGCAAAGAAGAAACTATTCTGCAGCTTCTCACAAATATATGACTTGTTTTATTTGTACAATCTTGTTCTTTAACTAACCATCATGTCTACTTTTAAATTGGATATTTACAACATAGTTTATATTCACTTGTTCCATTACCTATTTGGTACTTTAACCTTTCATTGATACTAGGGACTGAATAATGTAGCACTCTGCTTTGTAACTTATACTGAAAACATAAAACTCAGCTCAATTGTACAATACCTACGTATGTTACAATTACTTTATATTCATCTATTTTGTGTCAGTACCATTATTGTTGATGGCATTGACTAACCATGTATTTCTAAATTCAGAACTCATAATTAATATGCTGTTGTGATAATCAACCCAGTAAAACATACAGATTGGGTGATACTTAAAAAATACAACATCTTTACAATGTTGTATTCAATACATATTAAGGTCATCTGATGTTGAATATCACTTTCAATACTGTAATAATATGGCACATGTGTCGGCTTTCTATTACTGGATGCTTTTGTAGAAGATGAATTTTAGATACCCATCTCAGGATACAAACAACCGTTAGCCAGCTCTTCCTGGTAGACAAAAAGGTTTATTTAGAAACAACTAATACATGTACATGGAGACTGAGCAGCATAAATGTAGCATGAACAGTCTGAATAAGGATAAATGGTCTTTTATAATATCAAACCACAAACATAATCGAGCATTTCATTGGTCCTTGACATTGACGTATGATCATTTCTTCACTGTTGCCAAAGGTGCTAAAGTCAATTCTTCATAACGCACCATATATTTTAAATTGAAGCACAGACAAGGAAGTTACCTAATATGTCCTACCTGTCTAATATCGCGTGATACATCTTATGACAGAACTGAGAACAACATGTACACAAATGGTATCTTCAAGAAGGAAGACTGCTTCAGCTAGCATGCAATGACAATGATATTTCATGGTGGCTGTTCTAATGGCAAGCCTTGCAATATAGTGCTTTTCAGGCAATATCAGAAACATATCAGTAAGCATAGTTTGTGTTAGTTGTACATTGTCCCACTGAGATAGGCCCAATTGTCATTGTGTATCACAGGGCCCATTAGGCCCAACTTGGTGAAGAACCCAATGCAATTCCACACTTTCTACAGGGAACCCTCTGTAATATTTAGTGGTTGCTCTTGTGTTTAGTATTTTCAATTAAGATTCTGTTAAAACAGCATAATCATGTACGTACCCCCCATCGTTTTGTTTGATGAGACATACCCTTTTTCTCTATACTCAGAATCACTACATATACCTAAACAACATTGAAACATATACATAACATAACTAATGTATTCATTTCATTACCATTTGATGCCTTATTTGTGAGCACTTTTACAAATGTGTCCCTTCAGTCCTATGAGTTCCGGTGTACACACTACATTAGCATCTACCTTTCTGTTATTCCAACCTACTTTCCACTCTCCAATCAAGTTCACATAAGGTCACTACCGGCCCATTAAATGAACATTTTTAAATTTACCATAATACAGTTTTCCCGTTTAACCATTTCAGCTTCCATTTCTCATAACATGCCTTACCTATGATTGTGATAATACTTTACTGTAATTACTCCTTTCTGATTCCCAAAACATATGTGCACATGTTCACATTTCTAAACAACTATGACAATACTTACTCCTCATATTAGAATCACTCTAAACCAGTGATTCCCAACCTGAGGTCTGAGGGCCCCTGGGGGTCCACAAAGTCTACTCAGAGGGTCCACGATTACTAAGAATATTTAACAATATTAACTGATTAATAAAGTGTATGTAAATAAAGAAGCTAAATGTACAATTTCAAAGTTTAAAATGTTCTGTAAATGTGAAACAATTTGAATTTGGAAGGTAAAAATTAAGTTAGTATCTTCAGATTGATTTGTGAAAGCAGTGCATCATACAGAATGGACGATGAGTGGCCTCATTTGAATGTAGAAACGCTCAAACCCTCCTATTAAAATTTAAATTTTGTTTTTTGTTGTATTTGATTGTGCACTAAATTAATTATTTCATCATTTGTGTATGTGTTTGATTAATGCGTATTGTTCGTGTATCGTTTAGCACTGAGTGACTTTTCATATGAATATTTTTATTTACCCCAATTCTTAAGGCACGCCACCCACACACCAGTCCACCATAATATCCTGGACAGATATTTAGAAATATAAATAATACACATGTTCTGTTACCAGATCTATATATATAATTCACTGTAATGTCTATCAACCTTTTCAACACAAACAACGTTTCTCAGAAAACACTAATTTTGCCAAACCCATTTTTATTAAAGGAACTTATCATTACTCCAACTTATCACAGACCGGATATGAAATACAACACTAAGGGCCAGATGTATCATCACGGCCCTTTGCGAGTCGGAAATTTTAAGAAATCGCTATTTCTGACTCGCAAAGTGCCATGTATCACATTTGCGATTCGGTAATAGCGATTTCTTCAAAATCGCAAATGCCATTGCTGAATCGCAAATTGCGATACCGGCCCCATTCGCAGCTATGGGCCTGTTGGACCGTAGCTGCAAATTTTTTGCATTTCCAAAAATCTGGACCAGAAATCGCAATTTTGGAAATGCAAAAACCCAGGGTGCTGGGGGCCTAAGGCCCCCTCTGCTGCACCCCAAAAATGCTTTGGGGGACATGTAAGGTGCACACATGCCAAAAGGGCATGTGTGCTTTACATGTTCAATTTAAAAATGCATTTTAAATGCATTTTTAAAATTTGCACCAGGTTACCACCTGGTTTCATTTCATGGTACTTTGAATGTGCAAAATTCCATTCTGCGAAAAATCGCAATTTTTGATTTTTTGCAGCATCGCCTTGCGATGTGGATTTTGTGAATCGCAAATTGCTACTCGCAAAACCAGGTCGCAACACAAGAAATTGCATTTCTTATTTGTAGTCATGCATCGCAGACCACTTTTTTGCACTCGCAAACGGCCAAATTTTGTGATTCGCACCGTTTGTGAGTGCAAAAAATGTTCATACATCTGGCCCTAATTTCTGTTCTGCAATTTAAGAGATACTGACAATTCTATGTCGGGACCTGAGGCTTTGGATTAGGCTTTTCCTTCTTTGCTGTTTATTACAAAACAAAACACACCAGTCAATAACATCTCTTAAAATGAAAAAACTACATGTCCCAACATTACATGATGACATTTCCCTGCGTCCATGACGTCCCATAACTGCATCCATATATATATATATATATACATATATATATATATATATAGATATATACAGCCCTCAGCATCATTGTCCTCTTTCTTTGCTGCTGGGCACCAGATAAGTTCCTTTTCATTCACCTATTCATGCTGCGCACTTAGTTTTCACTTAACGCGCGTCCCATTTAACATTACTGTGTTGAAATAATGAGCCGCTGCATATCTAACACCCAACGTGGGTGCAGAGCAGCAGGGAGACGCCACACGCTAGTGCAGGGACGACCCAGTCTATTTTGAGCTCACTGCCCGCATGCACGCCTTCACGTGCCCGAGATTGAGGTGCAAGTTGTAGGAGGCTGGCTCGGTTTGTAGTGGTACCAAGGGGTACTTACACTCTGCACCAGGTCCAGTTATCCCTTATTAGTGTAGAAGAGGTGTCTAGCAGCTTAGGCTGATAGAAAAGGGTAGCTTAGCAGAGCAGCTTAGGCTGATCTAGGAGACGTGTGAAGCTCCTACTATACCACTAGTGTCATATGCACAATATCATAAGAAAACACAATACACAGATATACTAAAAATAAAGGTACTTTATTTTTATGACAATATGCCAAAAGTATCTCAGTGAGTACCCTCAGTATGAGGATAGCAAATATACACAAGATATATGTACACAATACCAAAATTATGCAGTAATAGCAATAGAAAGCAATGCAATCAATGTACAGTCACAATAGATTGCAATGAGAGCACATAGGTATAGGGGCAACACAAACCATATACTCTAGAAGTGGAATGCGAACCACGAATGGACCCCAAACCTATGTGAGCTTGTAGAGGGTCGCTGGGACTGTAAGAAAACAGTGAGGGTTAGAAAAATAGCCCACCCCAAGACCCTGAAAAGTGGGTGCAAAGTGCACCTAAGTTCCCCAGACAGCACAGAAGTCGTGATAGGGGAATTCTGCAAGGAGGACCAACACCAGCAATGCAACAACGATGGATTTCTAGACGAGAGTACCTGTGGAACAAGGGGACCAAGTCCAAAAGTCACGATCAAGTCGGGAGTGGGCAGATGCCCAGGAAATGCCAGCTGTGGGTGCAAAGAAGCTGCCACCGGATGGTAGAAGCGGTGGATTCTGCAAGAACGAAGAGGACTAGGAACTTCCCCTTTGGAGGATGGATGTCCCACGTCGTGAAGAAGCTTGCAGACGTCTTTCCGTGAAGAAAGACTGCAAACAAGCCTTGCTAGCTGCAAGGGTCGCGGTTAGGGTTTTTGAATGCTGCTGTGGCCCAGGAGGGACCAGGATATTGCCAATTGCCTGAGGAGACAGAGGGGGCGTCCAGCAGGACAAAGAGCCCACTCAGAAGCAAGCAACACCCGCAGAAGTGCCAGAACAGGCACTATAAAGAAGAGTGAGCCGGAGCTCACCCGAAGTCACAAAGGAAGGTCCCACGACGCCGGAGGACAACTCAGGAGGTCATGCACTGCAGGTTAGAGTGTCGGGGACCCATGCTTGGCTGTGCACAAAGGAAATCCTGGAAGAGTGCACAGGAGCTGGAGCAGCTGCAAATCACGCGGTACCCAGCAATGCAGTCTAGCGTGGTGAAGCAAGGACTTACCTCCACCAAACTTGGACTGAAGAGTCACTGGACTGTGGGAGACACCTGGACAGAGTTGCTGAGTTCCAGGGACCACGTTCGTCGTGCTGAGAGGGGACTCAGAGGACTGGTGATGCAGTTCTTTGGTGCCTGCGGTTGCAGGGGGAAGATTCCGTCGACCCACGGGAGATTTCTTTGGAGCTTCTAGTGCAGAGAGGAGGCCGACTACCCCCACAGCATGCACCACCAGGAAAACAGTCGAGAAGGCGGCCGGATCAGCGTTACAAGGTCGCAGTAGTCGTCTTTGCTACTTTGTTGCAGTTTTGCAGGCGTCCAGAGCAATCAGCGGTCGATTCCTTGGCAGAAGGTGAAGAGAGAGATGCAGAGGAACTCTGATGAGCTCTTGCATGCGTTATCTAAAGAATTCCCCAAAGCAGAGACCCTAAATAGCCAGAAAAGGAGGTTTGGCTACTTAGGAAGGAGGATAGGTTAGTAACACAGGTAAGAGCCTATCAGAAGGAGTCTCTGACGTCACCTGCTGGCACTGGTCACTCAGAGTAGTCCTGTGTGCCAGCAGCACCTCTGTTTCCAAGATGGCAGAGGTCTGGAGCACACTGGAGGAGCTCTGGGCACCTCCCAGGGGAGGTGCAGGTCAGGGGAGTGGTCACTCCCCTTTCCTTTGTCCAGTTTTGCGCCAGAGCAGGGCTGGGGGATCCCTGAACCGGTGTAGACTGGCTTATGCAGAGATGGGCACCATCTGTGCCCATCAAAGCATTTCCAGAGGCTGGGGGAGGCTACTCCTCCCCAGCCCTGACACCTTTTTCCAAAGGGAGAGGGTGTAACACCCTCTCTCTGAGGAAGTCCTTTGTTATGCCTTCCTGGGCCAAGCCTGGCTGGACCCCAGGAGGGCAGAAACCTGTCTGAGGGGTTGGCAGCAGCAGCAGCTGCAGTGAAACCCCGGGAAAGGTAGTTTGGCAGTACCCGGGTCTGTGCTAGAGACTCAGGGGATCATGGAATTGTCTCCATGATCTTAGACATGTTACATGGCCATGTTCGGAGTTACCATTGTGACGCTATACATATGTGGTGACATATGTAGAGTGCACGCGTGTAATGGTGTCCCCGCACTCACAAAGTCCGGGGAATTTGCCCTGAACAATGTGGGGGCACCTTGGCTAGTGCCAGGGTGCCCACACACTAAGTAACTTAGCACCCAACCTTTACCAGGTAAAGGTTAGACATATAGGTGACTTATAAGTTACTTAAGTGCAGTGGTAAATGGCTGTGAAATAACGTGGACGTTATTTCACTCAGGCTGCAATGGCAAGCCTGTGTAAGAATTAACAGAGCTCCCTATGGGTGGCAAAAGAAATGCTGCCGCCCATAGGGATCTCCTGGAACCCCAATACCCTGGGTACCTCAGTACCATATACTAGGGAATTATAAGGGTGTTCCAGTAAGCCAATGTAAATTGGTGAAATTGGTCACTAGCCTGTTAGTGACAATTTGGAAAGAAATGAGAGAGCATAACCACTGAGGTTCTGGTTAGCAGAGCCTCAGTGAGACAGTTAGTCATAAAACAGGTAACACATACAGGGCACACTTATGAGCACTGGGGCCCTGGTTGGCAGGGTCCCAGTGACACATACAACTAAAACAACATATATACAGTGAAATATGGGGGTAACATGCCAGGCAAGATGGTACTTTCCTACACAATCCCCCCCCCCCCCCAAACGAAGGACAATAAGACTAGCCATGACCTGATGAGTCTTCATTGTCGAAGTGGAAATATCTGGAGAGTCCATCTGCATTGGAGTGGGTACTCCCAGGTCTATGTTCCACTGTATAGTCCATTCCCTGTAGGGATATGGACCACCTCAACAATTTAGGGTTTTCACCTTTCATTTGTTTTAGCCAAAGTAGAGGTTTGTGGTCTGTCTGAACAATGAAGTGAGTGCCAAACAGGTATGGCCTCAACTTCCTCAGTGCCCAGACCACAGCAAAGGCCTCCCTCTCTATGGCAGACCAAGGCTTTTCTCTAGGGGTCAACCTCCTGCTGATAAAAGCAACAGGTTGATCCTGGCCCTCAGAATTAAGTTGTGATAAGACTGTCCCTACCCCTAATTCAGATGCATCAGTTTGGGCAATTAATTTTTGGAGTAACAGGGGCTTTTCAGGACAGGTGCAGAGCACATGGCCTGCTTCAGCTCCTCAAAAGCTTTCTGAAAGTTAGCTGTCCACAATACCTTTTTAGGCATTTTCTTAGATGTGAGGTCATTAAGAGGGGCTGCTATGGAGCCATAGTTCTTTATGAACCTCCTGTAGTACCCAGTGAGGCCTAAGAAGGCTCTCACCTGAGTCTGAGTTGTAGGGGGAACCCAATCTATAATAGTTTGGATTTTCCCCTGAAGTGGTGCAATCTGTTCTCCACCTACAAGGTGTCCCAGATAAACCACTTTCCCCTGCCCTATCTGGCACTTTGAAGCCTTGATAGTGAGGCCTGCCTTGAGCAGGGCCTCCAAAACTTTCCACAGGTGGATCAGGTGATCATCCCAGGTGGAGCTAAAGACAGCTATATCATCTAGATATGCTGCACTAAAAGCCTCCAACCCTTGCAGGACTGTATTCACCAACCTCTGAAAAGTGTCAGGTGCATTTTGCAAACCAAAGGGCATTACTGTGAATGTGTAGTGCCCTCCAATGGTAGAAAATGCAGTTTTTGCTTTAGCATCCTCTGACAACTTGATCTGCCAATACCCTGCAGTCAAATCAAAGGTGCTTTGATACTTGGCAGATGCCAGTGTATCCATTAGCTCATCTGCCCTGGGTATAGGGTGAGCATCAGTTTTAGTTAATTGGTTGAGACCTCTATAATCTACACAAAATCTCATTTCCTTCTTTCCATCTTTGAAATGAGGTTTTGGTACAAGTACCACGGGAGAGGCCCATGGACTTTCAGAGTGCTCAACCACTCCCAGTTGGAGCATTTTCTGAACCTCTTGTTTTATGCAGTCTCTGACATGGTCAGGCTGCCTATAGATCTTACTTTTGACAGGCAAGCTGTCTCCAGTATCTATAGTGTGCTCACACCAAGAAGTGGTGCTTGGCACAGTAGAAAAGAGTTCAGAAAACTGACACAGGAGATTTATGCAGTGGTCTTTCTCCTCAGCAGTAAGACAATCTGCCAGAACTACACCTTCCACAAGAGCATCTTGTTCTGTGGAAGAGAAGAGATCAGGGAGAGGGTTACTCTCTTCTTCCTGTCCTTCATCTGTTGCCATGAGCAGGGTGAGATCAGCCCTGTCATAGTAGGGTTTCAGGCGATTGACATGGAGCACCCTAAGGGGACTCCTGGCAGTGCCTAAGTCAACTGAGTAGGTGGCTTCTCCTTTTTTTTCAACAATAAGGTGGGGTCCACTCCATTTGTCTTGGAGTGCTCTTGGGGCCACAGGCTCCAAGACCCACACTTTCTGCCCTGGTTGGTACTGAATCAGAACAGCCTTCTGGTCATGCCATTGCTTCTAGAGCTCTTGGCTGGCCTGAAGGTTTTTACTGGCCTTTTTCATGTACTCAGCCATTCTAGATCTTAGGCCAAGTACATAGTCCACTATGTCTTGCTTTGGAGCTTTTAAAGGTTGTTCCCAACCCTCCTTCACAAGTGTTAGAGGACCTCTAACAGGGTGTCCAAATAGGAGTTCAAAGGGGCTGAAGCCCACTCCTTTCTGGGGTACCTCCCTGTAAGCAAAAAGGAGGCAAGGTAACAGAACATCCCATCTCCTCTGGAGTTTTTCAGGGAGTCCCATTATCATTCCTTTGAGAGTTTTATTAAACCTCTCAACCAGTCCATTTGTTTGTGGGTGATAGGGTGCGGTGAACTTGTATGTCACACCACATTCCTTCCACATGGCCTTTAAGTAAGCAGACATGAAATTGCTTCCCCTGTCTGATACCACCTCTTTTGGGAAGCCCACCCTGGAAAAGATTCCCAGGAGGGCCTTTACCACTGCAGGAGCTGTAGTGGTCCTTAGAGGAATTGCTTCAGGATATCTGGTGGCATAGTCCACTACCACCAAGATAAACCTATTACCTGAAGCAGTAGGAGGGTCAAGGGGGCCAACTATGTCAACCCCTACCCTTTCAAAGGGAACCCCAACCACAGGCAGTGGAATAAGGGGTGCCTTTGGGGTGCCACCTGTTTTGCCACAGGCTTGACAGTTTTCACAGGATTTACAAAATTCCTTTGTGTCCTCTGACATTCTAGGCCAATGAAACAAGGGAACAAGCCTGTCCCAAGTTTTCATTTGTCCCAAATGTCCAGCCAAGGGAATGTCGTGGACTAGAGTTAGGAGGAACTCTCTGTATTGCAAGAGAATGACCAATCTCCTGGCTGCTCCAGGTTTAGGGTCCCATTGCCTCAGTATACAAGAGGTTGTCCTCTCAGTAAACTCTGTGAGAGTCACTGACATCCCCATTTTGCTGTTTGACAGCTTGCTGTCTTAGACCCTCTAGTGTGGGACAGGTCTGCTGTGCCACACTCAGTTCCTCCCTGACAGGCCCCCCTCCACCCAAAAGCTCAGCAGTGTCTGCTTCCAGCTCCTCTGGTGTAGGTTCTGCACAGGGTGGAAATTCTTCTTCCTCAGAAGTTGAATCCACTGTAGAGGGAGGGATAGTAGGTAGTGTTTTACCTTTACTAACCCTATCTGTAGGGAGCACTTGGTCCATTGTTCCAGGATCCAAGTCACCCTGTCCTTTTTGCTTTTTGGCCTGAGCCCTTGTCAAAGCAAAAATATGCCCAGGAATGCCCAGCATTGCCGCATGAGCCTCCAACTCCACTTCTGCCCAAGCTGATGTCTCTAAATCGTTCCCTAGTAGACAGTCTACAGGTAAATCTGAGGCAACCACAACTTTCTTTGGACCAGTAACCCCCCCCCCGAGTTGAGATTCACAACAGCCATGGGGTGGCTAAGAGTGTTGTTATGAGCATCAGTCACTTGGTACTGGTGACCAAGTAGGTGTTGTTCAGGGTGGACCAATTTCTCTATTACCATGGTAACACTGGCACCTGTGTCCCTGTAGGCCTGAACCTCAACACCATTTATTAGGGGAAGTTGCTTGTACTTATCCATATTAAGGGGACAAGCAACCAAGGTGGCCAAATCAATGGCACCTTCAGAGACTAACACAGCCTCTGTGGTCTCCCTAACAAGACCAACCCCAAATAAATTACCAAAAGTGAGCCCAGCTACTCCCTTGGATTGGCTATTAGTAGGTTTGCTCCCATTGCCACTGCTATTACTAGGGGCACTAGGTGTAGCAGCAGAGGTTGTAGTGGTAGGAGGCTTGGTGCTTTTCTTTGGACAACTGGGATCAGTTGTCTAATAGCCTTTTATTTTACATAAATAGCACCATGGTTTCTTTACTTGATTAGAAGAGGATTTGGGCCCACCACCCCCACCAGAGTGTTTTTGTGGGCCTGATGAAGACTCATTTTTAGATTTGTCCCCACCCTTGTCTGAAGACTTACCATCCTTCTTCTTGCCATCCTTGTCACCCCCTGTATGAACTTTTCTGTTCACTCTTGTTCTGACCCATTTGTCTGCCTTCTTTCCCAATTCTTGGGGAGAGGTCAGATCTGAGTCCACTAGATACTGGTGTAACAAATCAGACACACAATTATTAAGAATATGCTCTCTCAGGATTAAGTTATACAGGCTTTCATAGTCAGAAACTTTACTGCCATGTAACCACCCCTCCAAGGCCTTCACTGAATGGTCAACAAAGTCTACCCAGTCTTGTGAAGACTCCTTTTTGGTTTCTCTGAACTTGATCCTGTACTGTTCAGTGGTTAAGCCATAACCATCTAGGAGTGCATTCTTAAGAACTGTAAAATCATTGGCATCACTTTCCTTAACAGTAAGGAGCCTTTCCCTACCCTTTCCACTGAAAGATAGCCATAGGATAGCAGCCCACTGCCTTTGAGGGACCCCCTGTACAACACAGGCCCTCTCAAGTGCAGCAAACCACTTGTTAATGTCATCACCCTCCTTGTAAGGGGGAACTATCTTGTGCAGATTCCTAGAATCATGCTCTTTTACAGGATTACTATCTGTAATACTGCTGCTGCCACCATGGGGTCCAAACCCCAACCTCTGTATTTATTTTTCTAAGTCAGATGCTTGCCTGTCTAGATCCAGCTGTTGCTTCTTGAGCTTCAGCCTGGACTCTTCCACTCTCAATCTATTGAGTTCCCTTTCCAACACTCTGTCTTCAGGGTGGGTGGGTTGGGCATGCCTTGACACAGAAGAATGGTGAGAATGAACAGAGGGAGACCTGTCCCTAACAGATGGCACTCTAACAACCTGGCCTAAAGGATTAACCTCTATACTATGATGAGAACTCACATCAGTACCAGCCCTGCTAGGTGGCCTGCTAAGGGGCAGGTTGGGAAGGTTCCCTTCTAACACTTTTACTGGGGCTACCCCAGAATCAGAGTGTGAACCATCAGCTAATTTCTCACCAGATGTGCCAGCTAAGGTCTTATCATTTTCAATGAGCATATTAACCAACAATTCTCTAGAGGGATTCTTCCCTACCCCTAAACGTCTATCAATGCAGAGACTCCTTGCACTTTTCCAGCTAAGGTGGTCATAGGCAGTGCTGGTCAGATCCAGAGTTTGACCTGTACCAGACATGATAGAAAAGGTTTAAGGGACAGAAAAAGTTTCAGAACTTTTTAAAGAACAGGAAAAAAAACTTTTTCAACTTTTAAGAACTTTTTGAAAGTTTTAGAGGTACTTTTCAGCACTTAGCAAAAGAGTAAGAGAAGAAAAGCAAAACGTTTTGGTTAGGTGTACATACACTGAACTTGTTTTATATATTTTTCTCTTATGAAAAGTACAAAATGACAAAGTGGTAAGTAGTTGCAAGTACTTATCCCACCGCTGCACAACCAATGTAGGAGGCTGGCCTGGTTTGTAGTGGTACCAAGGGGTACTTACACTCTGCACCAGGTCCAGTTATCCCTTATTAGTGTAGAAGAGGTGTCTAACAGCTTAGGCTGATAGAAAAGGGTAGCTTAGCAGAGCAGCTTAGGCTGATCTAGGAGACGTGTGAAGCTCCTACTATACCACTAGTGTCATATGCACAATATCATAAGAAAACACAATACACAGATATACTAAAAATAAAGGTACTTTATGTTTATGACAATATGCCAAAAGTATCACAGTGAGTACCCTCAGTATGAGGATAGCAAATATACACAAGATATATGTACACAATACCAAAATTATGCAGTAATAGCAATAGAAAGCAATGCAAGCAATGTACAGTCACAATAGATTGCAATGAGAGCACATAGGTATAGGGGCAACCCAAACCATATACTCTAGAAGTGGAATGCGAACCACGAATGGACCCCAAGCCTATGTGAGCTTGTAGAGGGTTGCTGGGACTGTAAGAAAACAGTGAGGGTTAGAAAAATAGCCCACCCCAAGACCCTAAAAAGTGGGTGCAAAGTGCACCTAAGTTCCCCAGAGAGCACAGAAGTTGTGATAGGGGAATTCTGCAAGGAAGACCAACACCAGCAATGCAACAACGATGGATTTCCAGACGAGAGTACCTGTGGAACAAGGGGACCAAGTCCAAAAGTCACGATCAAGTCGGGAGTGGGCAGATGCCCAGGAAATACCAGCTGTGGGTGCAAAGAAGCTGCCACCGGATGGTAGAAGCTCTGGATTCTGCAAGAATGAAGAGGACTAGGAACTTCCCCTTTGGAGGATGGATGTCCCACGTCGTGAAGAAGCTTGCAGAGGTGTTTCTGTGCAAAAAGACCGCAAACAAGCCTTGCTAGCTGCAGGGTTGTGGTTAGGGTTTTTGGATGCTGCTGTGGCCCAGGAGGCATCAGGATGTCACCAATTGCGTGAAGAGACAGAGGGGGCGTCCAGCAGGACAAAGAGCCCACGCAGAAGCAAGCAGAACCCGCAGAAGTGCCGGAACAGGCACTACAGAGAAGAGTGAACCAGAAATCACAAAGGAAATCCCACGACGCCGGAGGACAACTCAGGAGGTCGTGCACTGCAGGTTAGAGTGTCGGGGAGCCATGCTTGGCTGTGCACAAAGGAAATCCTGGAAGAGTGCACAGGAGCCGGAGCAGCTGCAAATCATGCGGTACCCAGCAATGCAGTATAGCGTGGTGAGGCAAGGACTTACCTCCACCAAACTTGGACTGAAGAGTCACTGGACTGTGGGAGTCACTTGGACAGAGTTGCTGAGTTCCAGGGACCATGCTCGACGTGCTGAGAGGGGACCCAGAGGACCAGTGATGCAGTTCTTTGGTGCCTGCGGTTGCAGGGGGAAGATTCCGTCGACCCACGGGAGATTTCTTTGGAGCTTCTAGTGCAGAGAGGAGGCAGACTACCCCCACAGCATGCACCACCAGGAAAACAGTCGAGAAGGCGGCCGGATCAGCGTTACAAGGTCGCAGTAGTCGTCTTTGCTACTTTGTTGCAGTTTTGCAGGCGTCCAGAGCAGTCAGCGGTCGATTCCTTGGCAGAAGGTGAAGAGAGAGATGCAGAGGAACTCTGATGAGCTCTTGCATTCGTTATCTAAAGAATTCCTCAAAGCAGAGACCCTAAATAGCCAGAAAAGGAGGTTTGGCTAGTAACACAGGTAAGAGCCTATCAGAAGGAGTCTCTGATGTCACCTGCTGGCACTGGCCACTCAGAACAGTCCAGTGTGCCAGCAGCACCTCTGTTTCCAAGATGGCAGAGGTCTGGAGCACACTGGAGGAGCTCTGGGCACCTCCCAGGGGAGGTGCAGGTCAGGGGAGTGGTCACTCCCCTTTCCTTTGTCCAGTTTCGCGCCAGAGCAGGGCTGGGGGATCCCTGAACCAGTGTAGACTGGCTTATGCAGAGATGGGCACCATCTGTGCCCATCAAAGCATTTCCAGAGGCTGGGGGAGGCTACTCCTCCCCAGCCCTGACACCTTTTTCCAAAGGGAGAGGGTGTAACACCCTCTCTCTGAGGAAGTCCTTTGTTCTGCCTTCCTGGGCCAAGCCTGGCTGGACGCCAGGAGGGCAGAAACCTGTCTGAGGGGTTGGCAGCAGCAGCAGCTGCAGTGGAACCCCGGCAAAGGTAGTTTGGCAGTACCCGGGTCTGTGCTAGAGACTCGGGGGATCATGGAATTGTCTCCCCAATGCCAGAATGGCATTGGGGTGACAATTCCATGATCTTAGACCTGTTACATGGTCATGTTCGGAGTTATCATTGTGACGCTACACATATGTATAGTGCACGCGTGTAATGGTGTCCCCGCACTCACAAAGTCCGGGGAATTTGCCCTCAACAATGTGGGGGCACCTTGGCTAGTGCCAGGGTGCCCACACACTAAGTAACTTAGCACCCAACCTTTACCAGGTAAAGGTTAGACATATAGGTGACTTATAAGTTACTTAAGTGCAGTGGTAAATGGCTGTGAAATAACGTGGACGTTATTTCACTCAGGCTGCAATGGCAAGCCTGTGTAAGAATTGTCAGAGCTCCCTATGGGTGGCACAAGAAATGCTGCAGCCCATAGGGATCTCCTGGAACCCCAATACCCTGGGTACCTCAGTACCATATACTAGGGAATTATAAGGGTGTTCCAGTATGCCAATGTAAATTGGTGAAATTGGTCACTAGCCTCTTAGTGACAATTTGGAAAAAAATGAGAGAGCATAACCACTGAGGTTCTGGTTAGCAGACCCTCAGTGAGACAGTTAGTCATAACACAGGTAACACATAAAGGGCACACTTATGAGCACTGGGGCCCTGGCTGGCAGGGTCCCAGTGACACATACAACTAAAACAACATATATACAGTGAAATATGGGGGTAACATGCCAGGCAAAATGGTACTTTCCTACACAAGTCAATTTCCCTAGTGGTATCAGGAAAAGTGCACAAGCCTACGCTACCAGCAAGTTGAGCCTGCTGCCTGGAGGCCTCGAAAACGTCAACAATTACCTGAGCCAGAATAAAAAATCGTCTCCCCTCTGCCATTATTAATAATTGGCTACACGATATTCCCACAGTTTCTAACTGTGGTCAGTGGCTTGCCTCCACTACTGCGGCCAATAATGAATTGAAAAATTACCTTAGGGTTGCCCCCCTCTGGATGCCCCACTTCTCGAGAGACTCTCCGAGATGGCAGAACATACTATGCCAACCGACCAGCCCAGTGATCAATAGGGCGGCCTCATGGTGGCCAGTGATATCATCAATGATATTGTCCATGCCCTAGATGCATCGGTCACATCGGTCACAGTCGGTAAATAGAGCACTAGCTTTAGCCCTGCAGCCCATTGCCCACCAACTTAAAAGATACACCCTGTCAGTATCCCCTATGACCCTGCCCCTCTCCCACATGACGAGGATGCTCCCAACACTTCAAACTGGCCACATGCGGCAGCTGTGGCCCGTATATCAAGTGTCATTCTCGGAGCACGCCTACTCAGCCCCCACCCCTTCCACCTCCGACCTTTCTCCCGCTTCCTCTCCCGGCTAAAGAAAGGGACATCTCCCCCTCCAATTTGTCCAACTCAGACAATGACTTTCATCAGGCCCATAAAAAACGTTGCAGCAGCCCCTAAGGTTCGGCTGTGTGCTCCACCCCGACGGCCCCCTCAGACCCCTTCCTGGACTTTGACTTGGACAGTATTGTTCACCCACGCTCTTCAGACTGGGTCCCCCTCCCATCTGTCACAGAATACGCACACAACAGGTTACGCAAACCCTTTGACAGAGAGGTCTGGAACTGACTGAGATCAGAATGTCCACGCCTTGACATCCCCCACAAAGTGGCAGAAACCCCAGAACTGGACAGCAACCTTGGCACTTTCCTCAAAAGATCATCCAAAGGCCCCAAGAAGGGCATTAACAGGTGCTGTAAGGCCTGTCAAGACAAGCTATTAGACCTTTCCGGACCGTTTTGTAAAATCCTTGACCAGGCCGCCACGGCGAAATAAAGCACCACTCTCATTGATCCTGACACACTGGCGGGCTGGGGGCAGAGGGCCTTATGCATTCTAGTGAATGCTGATTGTGCATTGTCTGTAGAGCACAGACGCTCAATTCCAATGCGCATTGATCCAAAGATCCCGGAGCTTGCTAACAAAGAACCCAGGCCACTTGCAAATGGCATGTTTGGCGAGAGATTCGTCAAGGACCTGGGAAACTTCATCCACACTTTCAACGCATTGGATAAGACGCAAAGCTCCATCCAAAGGGTCCTTAATCAATGCCTTTTTTCCAAGGCCGGCCATTATAGAGGGCGAACGTCCGGCCCCATACCTACCAAGGCATCCGGAGGATGTGGCTATGCCATACCAGCCAGACACGCCTTCTACCCTGCCAGAGAGCGAGGGGGTCGACCTTGTTTCACCAGAGGTTCCTTCCGCACCCAGACCGGGTACAAACCCCAGACCTAACATGCAAGGTAAGTCTGCTTTCTCCCGACTCTGTGGTGCTGGGTGGCAGGACTCAGGGGTTATTGGCCAACTGGTCTTCCCTGACATCCGACACATGGACACTAGAGACCTTTATGGGATACAGGCTGGAATTCTTTGGCCAACCACATTAGGCAGTACCCCCTCCCCTTTTCCATTTTTCCCAACAAGATCTGAGTTTTATTCAACAGGAAGTAGACCAGTTGCTTCTGAAGGGCGCAATCGAACCTTGCAATCCAGACCCCTCTGGTTTCTGCAGCAATATCTTCGTAGTAAGCAAGAAGGGTGTGGGCTCCTGCTTGGTCATCAACCTGAGGGATTTCAACAACTGGATCCTATACCGCCACTTCAAGATAGAGAGGATCCACCTCCTCAGAGACATCCTTCGGAAAGGCGACTGGATGGTCCGGCTGGATCTGAAAACCGCTTATCTGTCAATCCCGATCCGGCCCCTTCAGTGAAAATTCCTCCAATTCAGGTGGAAGGGCGGTTGGTTCCTCTTCAAAGTGCTTCCCTTCAGGCTCTCCTCCGCCCTGTGGTGCTTTACCAAACTCATGCACCCAGTAAGGGAGAGCCTCCGATCCAAGGGTGTTTGTCTGATTATCTGGACGACATTCTTCTAAAGCCCAAAACCAACAGACTCTAATGTGTCATCTGGAATGGACCATCCTGCTCCTTCAGAGCCTAGGCTTCATCATAAATGCCAAGAAGTCAGCTCTTGTCCCATCTCAGTGCATAGAATTTCTGGGTTTCCAGATCAATTCAGCCATCTCCCAGTTGCTTCTTCCCTCTCCAAAGTTAAAAGCGATCCAAAAAGAGATTGCTTCCATCCTTCGCAAGACCCATCTCTCTCTCAGATCCTTAGCCAGGATTGTAGGACTCCTGGCTTCCTCAATCCAAGTTATCTTCCTGGCCCCGATTTAGCCCTCCAACGTCTAAAGGTACACCATCTCCAAAGAGGCGTGAGTTACTCGGACCTCTTCACCCTCAACCCAGAGACCAGGTCCGAACTGCAATGGTGGTTAGACCACATGTCCGCCTGGAATGGCAGAGTCATTTTTGGGTCTCAACCAGACATCGTACTGGAGTCAGACACCAGCTGACGGGGTTGAGGCATCAGATGCAGCACCATTACTACCGGGGGCCAGTGGTCTCCGGAGGAGTCTCTTTTGCACATAAGCTGCTTTGAAATCTTAGCCGGTTCCTTTGCCATTCAAGCTCTGGCCCATCATTCCAGATGCTGCATCCTGCTGAGAATGGACAACATCTCTTCAGTCCAATATATAAACAAACTGGCGGGAACAAAATCCAAAATCCTAGCAGAGATTTCTGGCAGTATTGCCTCCAACAGCAGATTTCCGTGACAGCAGAATACCTCCCAGGTCAGTGCAATGTGGTGGCGGACTGGAACTCGAGATTTCTCAGGGATGCCAGTGAATGGAAACACCACAGTTCAGTCTTCCAAACCCTTCAAAGCCGATTGGGTCAGTATCACATAGACGTATTTGCCTCCCGTCTGTCTCACCAACTTCGCCAGTTCTTCTCTTGGAAAGCAGATCCACTAGCCACAGACGCATTCCTCCAACATTCCTCCAAATGCTTACAAGGGTAGCTTCCATCAGAAAGCAGAACTGATCCGTATCACACCCTTGTGGAGAGCTCAACCATGACTCCCTGTTGTTTTGGAGATGTCATGCGAACCTCCACTCCAGATCCCCTCGTCCCCAGATCTATTGTTGGATCCAATGGGGAAGGAACACCCCCTCCTGCTTCAGGGCTCTCTCCAGCTCATGGCTTGGTGCATTTCTGGACACGTTGGTTTATGCCAAACCTTTCAGAGCAAGCTGTTAAAATAATTTCCGCTTCATGGTCAGAGGCTACCCATAAACGATATGCCTCAGCCTGGTGCAAGTGTTTGGGCTGGTGCAACCAACGGGGTGTGGCTCCCTTGGGGGCCCTCATTGCATGAATCATCAACTTCCTAGCGGAAATGGCATCCGGAGGTCTTAGTTATAATTACATCAATAACTACCGATCGGCGATCTCTGCAGGCCACAACCCCATTGAAGGCAGACCAATTGGCGAAGGCCCATTAGTTAGTAGAGTCATGAGAGGGATTTGGTTAACTTCCCCGGCCTCCCAAAATATTCAACCTTGTGGGAATTTAATCTCATCCTCAGATTCCTGCAGAGATGGCCGGCCAATACTGACTTGTCTCGGAAACAATTATCTGCCAAACTGACCATTTTATTATGTCTAGTATCCTGCAGAAGGGTATCTGACATCAAAGCCCTGGAGTTTGCGGATAGGGTGTATTCTCTGGACAGAGTTACCTTTTCCTTGACCAGACGTACCAAGACACTCCCAAGACAGATCACTTACCCCTTTTTCCCAGAAAACCCTAGGTTGTGCATTGTCCAATGTATGAAAGAATATGTGGACCGCACTAGAGAGTTTTGCCAGTCCTCTGGAGGCCAACTCTTAATTGCTCTTCAGAAACCATTCCGACCGGTTTCTTCAGCTACACTAGTGAGCTGGGTAAGGTGGATCTTGTCGAAGCTTGTATAGACACCTCCAAATTTGGCGCTCATTCAGTTAGAGGCGCCATGGCCTCTAAGTCCCTCAAACTAGGTTCACATCTCCAAGATATCATGAGAACAGCAGACTAGTCCACTGATTCCACCTTTAAAACATTTTACTATAAACCAATCATTGATGTTCTTAAATTATCCAACAGCTTTGAACTAGTATAATCCTAAGCCTCGGGTCCTGACATAGAATAGAAAAAGTTCTAGCTATTGAGTAAAAGAATTTTCAGTTGTTTTAAGGACTCGGAAATGAGGATTATCCCACCCATCTATCCTCAATATAATAGAATGTGTCACGGTGTAAAGACTTACATGTATTGTTGTTGACTTGAGATTACGTCCAAGACTATGCATTTTGGTCTTTTATTTTATCTTTTCAGGTTCTGAACATAAAAATGGTTAACAGAAGTCAGGACTTTGGGCGCAAAAAAGACCAGACTGGCCGGTTGCCGGTGTTGCCGGTGTTGAGTTTTAATGACACTAGTTGCAGTGGTTGTTCTACGTTCAGAGCCCATATCGTCAAGAAGTTCAGAAAATGATAAAACGATGAGCCATCAGGCACAGAAAGAGGATGATCACGGAACTGAGGGCTATGTATATATTTGGAGGCACTTATGGGATGTCATGGACACAGGGAAATGTCATCATGTAATGTTGGGACAGGTAGTTTATTTAAATTTAAGAGATGTTATTGGCTGTTGTGTTTTGTGTTGTAATAAACAGCAAAGAAGCATAATCCTCACCTCTGTGCCCTTAATAGAATTGAAAATTATGTTACGCAATAGCTAGACTTTTTTTTATTGTATATCAATACCACTAATTCTATTGTGAGCAATCGCTATCTCTATACCGATAGTATATATATTGCATCCTAGGAGTCTATACTCTTTAATTGCTATACCTGTTCCCTTATCACATTAGTGTCCAGTACTTCCACGTTTTTCAACTTACATTTTCAACAGTTCATAACTAACAGTTGATATACCACAAGGCAAGGCTTTTCTCCTATTTGTAAGCATTTATTTACAATACTCCTAATACCATCAGTTGCAGTAGAGCAATTCAAAGCCCTTTTCCTATATTGTTTTCTCTTACTGACACACAGTTATCTACATAATCATTAGCACAGTGCAACAGGTATTTTTCATGTACTTGCAAGTCACTCTTTTGTGGTTAAAATCCCATTTTCAAGATAGTGGCAGTGTAGATGCACCATTGGTTTCATTAGATCAATTTACGGGTTCCAGGTTGATCGTTTCCACCTCTCTTTCATAACCTGCAGTTTGATATTGGCTTTTACCTCTTTTTAACAACTTTTAGACTGGTATTATCTTCTAGACCCGAGCGCTTTCATGAGCACTCTACACTTCTCAGTGACACTGTTCTTTATTCTTAGTTTACTTCTTTTTCTTTTCTCAAATTCCATTTGTTGGCCAATCCCTAACAGTAACCCAATTTGGCCCAACTATCCATATGCAGCTCCCATGGTATGGTTTTCAGTGTTTTTGGTAAAACCAATGAATTCTAGATTACTCCAGAGGGAACACTGGTGAGCATGATCAAAGGCCTAGGAGAAATCCCAAAAAACACAGTTGAGCTGCACCGCACCCTCAGTCAATGATTTCCTGGCAAGGACTGCAAGTCTTGCTATACTATGTGTTCTGGACATTCCTCCGTTGAAAGTCCGTTGGCATTGGTTTGAAGATGGCGTTTTCGATTATCCACTCAATGCATCCAAAGGACTCCAGCATAGATTTCAGTCAGGTTGAACAGTGGAGGTCACTGATTGGCTAAAAGCTGAACATGGATGGGAGGAGCAAAGAAATAGGAAGTCCCAGATACGAGGAGACAAGGATACAGAGAGACAAATGGAGAGGCATGGGGACCTGGCATAGACTAAACAGAAAAACACAATATTACAGGGAGGCACAAGTAATGTGCAATGATCACAGAGGAAACTGGTACATGAAGTTACACTGTGAGACAGGAAGACATTAACACTAGTGCAGTGGCATTGCACTGCTTGACAGGGAAACAAGGTCAATAGGATAGGAAGGCACAGGCTCTAGGGCAGGAAGTCTGTTACTAGAACAGGGAGGCACAGGCATCAAAACAGAGATACTCTAACACAATAAGGATTCAGACACTAGTAGTGGAAGCCATGAGGTCCACAAAAGGGAGTTTCAGCAGGCACTGAGGTGTGACGAGATGAAATGGAGAATGAGACAGGAAGCTACAGACAGCAATACAGGAGATATTAGCGGGGAGTGGCCAAGATGGTGGCTATGTCGGACGCCTAGTGAATCGCTCCGTCTGGCCCTTACACTTTCCTAACTAATCCTGCCTGTCCAGCATTAGGATCGCTGATAGCAATTACCAGACATCATGCCACACTGAGGAGGCGAGAGTAAGGTGATGCCCACCAGTGGCGAGCAGCAACAATCAAGGTGACGGTGCGGTGATCGAGGCTCTGTGGGCCTAGGGGTGCAGCCTGTGCCGGAGCGTACTGACTTGATCAGGTGGTGTGACTTCGGCTGCACACGAGGACTGATTAGCAACACCCGCTGCCTCCCAAGAAAGGACTCAGCGACTGGAGTCGCAACTCCACTGAGGCGCGTGGGCATCAGAGGCAAGACTCGGGGAGGCGTGTTACTCTGAGGTGCGCTCCCTCGGCCTGAGTGGGAGACTCGGCTGGCGTTGCCCGCAGTAGGAGCGACACAGCGGGCTCGAGGGGAGAAAGGTGCATGGTGGCTCCGTCAGCCTTACCGCTGCGTGTGGGATCTCTGAGCAGAGTTGCAGGGACCTGGAGGAGGGGCCTGCTGGCTAGCATGGTGCCGCTGCTGGATTGAATGCCAGGGTCTCAGCGGTGAGAGAGAGAGAGAGAAGTGGCAGAGAGTCCACTGGGGTCCTAATCGCCCATACATGCTGGAACAGCGAGGGTCGGCGGCGCACACTGCACATTCTGGAAAAGAGGAGCTATCTGTGAGGCACAAGGCCTAGCACCATAAAACAGCAGTGATAGTCGTGGACCACTTGCCCTTGGTGCTCGGGAGGGGCTTGGGGCTGTTAATACTATTTTTATTCTCCAGTGCACGACATTCATACTCGGATAGACTTTTTGTTGGGTACCGTCACTATGGGACATAAGATAGTTAGAGTAAAATACCTTGCCCGCACCTTGTCTGACCAGTGCCCACTGATACTAACACTTCAACAGGAAGCACCGCACCCTAGAATACCTACATGACGCCTACAGGACCGCCCCTTTAGGTCGTAACTCTCACCTGTATTGTACATTACCTGGAACGTAATAGATTTTCAGCAGCCCTCCGTGCCACTGAATGGGATGCTCACAAGGTGGTGGTGAGGGGCCGTCTGTCTATGACATGGGGAGACAAACATACACTACGCAGGTAAGTGATGTCACTGGAGCGCCAGTTGCGCGCACTGGAAAAGATGATCGCAAGCCAAGGGACTGACGCGGCTCAACTTTGTGAACTTCGCAAAATCTACAACAAGGCCGAATCACGCCTCCACACACATGACTATAACTTTCATCTCACTAGACTACATGCGGAAGGCGATCAAGCGAGTGAACTACTGGTCTGGCTTGCCTGCGAGGAACACCATAACATGCACATAGTAGCAATCAAAATTAGTGATAGCACTTTGGCCACTACACAATCTGCTGTCAATGAAGCCTTCTGTGACTACTACCACACACTATATAAAGCATCTCCACACTCCACAATTATACAATTGGAGAAGTTTATGCGTAATGTTCCTACATTCCACCTATCCGTAATGCAGACAGCTACTCTGGAAGAACCCATCCAGATTGAAGAAAGACGCTTAGCTATAGCCCAAATCTTGAAATAAAATACCAGGCACATTTGGCCTATCGATAAATACTACGCATCATACGTAGCCCATCTTGCCCAACCACTACTGGAAGTTTTCCAAGAGACATAGACAAGGGGAGAATTATCTACCTCTCAATGTGAGGTGCTGATAGTGGTACTACCCAAACAGTGACAAGATCCCATGGATATAAGGTCATATAGGCCTTTATCCTTGCTTAATATTGACTGTAAAAAACTGGGAAAAATGTTAACAGACTCCTTCCCCTTGTCAAAACATTGGTCCATAAAGACCAAGCTGGGGTTCAAACCTGGCCGTAGCACTTTTCTCAACATTAGACACCTCTTGTCAGGAATCCCCACGGTGCCTCCTGCGTTATCTGTCAGCATCCCCAGGGATTAGGGTTAAATCATATCTCTGTTCTTGGTTAAACCTTCATGTTTCTAAGTAAACATAATGTGCTGTGTTACACAATTGGTTTTATCAATGCTTGTTTTACTGATGCTTGTTTGCTAATGTGAGCAGGTGTAGACATGTGCTTCTAATTGAGTGTGGTGACTCATCCACATGTGGAAACTCAACTGCTTTCCTGATTGGCTATAAATAGCAGAGTGAAGCATGCCTCCCTGCTTGGCTTTGTTTTGCTTCCTGATCTCAGCATCTGATTTGGCAGCCCAGCCCCTGCTGTCATCCTCGTATTCAGAACTTTTGAAGCAATTCCTTTCTTCGTTCCTATACCAGCTGACACCAGGCATCCCTCCAGCACTCCGGAAAAGACTGCAGCTAAGTGACGAGTATTCTCCAGAGAGTTTGTTTTTTGAGTGCCGCGCTTTCCTAGAACAGCTGGTGTATTTCAGACCTCGTATTTTGGCAGAGTGCTTATCTTGAAGATACAAATGCATTTCTAAACATTCTACATTATTATTGTAGTTACTTGCCTAAACGTGCTTCAGGAAATCGGCTTGAGCTCAAGTACTACAAAAAGTGACAGTGCAATTTTAAAAGAGCATTTATGTGACTTTTCTTTCTCTAATAGCATAACTCTTGGATTTAAATTGTGTCATTCATGCCTGTGTTTTAGGTTTGAGGAATTTGCTTTTGAAGGGTTTTTCACACACATAGTGAAACTAAACCAAACTGTGCCACCCTAACTGTTTAAACTCAGAGTGAACATTTGTATTTCTTGGATTGTTTTTGTTCCTTTTAGTTCAACCCTGTTCATGCAGGAAAGTTATACTTGATATAATGAATGCCCTTCTTTGTATTTCTTATGCATGATAAGTGCAACCACAGTTCTAATTGTAGTGTGCAACAGTGAATCTCTGTGAAGCCAGCCCTAGTGTCGGAGTACTTATTGTTATGGTACTCAGTTTGGGTTTTTGGTAATGCAGTGTTAGTAATTGTGCCAACATTTATTATTATCCAAGAAAAGTGCTGGAGCATCCCGGTGTTCTTCTACTGCTCCCGTGCCCATATCAGAAAGAGAGATTCAGTTTCAAGGAAGTTGAGTGCACTAATTCTACTATCACTCTGTCAACAACGACCTGCCCCCCTGAAGATACAGGGTGCCTGGCTGAACCGGCAAGACGTGGCAGTGTTTTGTCTCTTTCTCTTCTACTCCCCCTTTCCTTTTGGAACACCTGTTGGGTTTATGTGTCCACCAGGAAGTGCCGAGAGGTGTTCCAGCAGGTCAGGGGGCATACCATCGCCCCTGAAGACATTCTGCTTTTCAGGTGAGTGGCCCCGTCTCGACACCTCTTACATGTCATGCAAGAGACCCCCTGAGGAGTACGATTGAGTGGCAGTATCATTGGATATCAAGAAGGCATTTGATACCCCAGCTGGGAGTTCTTGTTTGTGGTCCTTGGGCATATGGGCTTTGGCCACAACTTTTGGAGGTGCATCCACCAAACCCTACTACTAAACCAATGGCCCAGGTGAAAACAGGACAACTTATCTCGAACTGCTTCTCGATTTCCAGGGACACCAGGCAAGGTTGCCCACTGTCGCCTCTGTTATTTGCCCTGGCCATGGAGCCCTTGGTTTTCCACTTGCATGCACATGCTGAAGAATGAGGGATCCCAGATAGGGACAATTATCAAATCGTCTCATTGTATGCAGACGACGCACTGATATATCTTAGAGACATTCACATCTCCTTGATGAACGTGATGGAATTACTGGACACATTTGCGGAACTGGTCAAAGTCATGCTTATTTCCCCTGGTCCCGATTCCGTTACACCTTAGAACCACAGACATGGGGTACCAAATATCCTAGTGCTTCGAATCCATTAAATATTTGGGCATACTAATATACCACAATATGGAGGCTCTCAAAGATGGGAGCCTCGGCCGAGCGCTTCAAGCGATCAGAGGCTCTCTCTCCCCTTTTGGAGTTTCCTACCACTATCGCACATAGGAAGAGTGGGGATTGCTAAGATGTTAATATTACCTACGTTGCTTCATTTCTTTGCCGCCCTTCCTATTTGGCTCCCCAGAAGTTACTTTTGTGAGTTGAATGGTCTGATACTTGAATTGATATGGGGAAAAGGAAGACAGCGGGTGGCATTAACTACCATTCAATGTCCATTCGCAGAGGGAGGTCAGGGAGCTCCAGATTTTGAACTGTTATTATGCTGTGGCACAACTACAGTGGCCCCTACGCTGGCTTAGCGCACTCCCGAACCCGGAGCAAAAATTAGTGGGAGAAAGAATAGGGATACCCCCTTGTATGTGTGGTTGACTGGTAGCACACACCTATCACAAGGGGAAGTGGCATGATAGAGAATGCCCAAAGGTGCTCAGCTCGATTTGTACAAGGAACGTCACACGTTCCACCATACTCACCCTTGATTCCCATTTCTCAGATGCCAGGGAGGCCCCAACTAGCTGCACCACACAACTTGCCACCTTGGACCACAGGGGGATCATAACACTGGGGGATCTTTTTAAAGAAGGGACTATTATGTCCTATGCAGACATTATGGAACTTGGAGATCTGGGACCAGGACATTTCTTGACTTACCATGGCATTCGTCGATTACTACATGAAACATAGAGTATAGGTGAAACGGAACCATCACAGTCACCTGTTCTTCATACTTTGCTTTCAGCTATTGGCCAGAAAAAATAATAACACTGTTATACACAGCACTGCATATTAATACTGGTGCCAGTATGACTGGAGCATTGGCTAGATGGCATGCTGTTCTCCCACAACAACTCACACTACCACAATGGGCAGATGTATTGCATCAGGTAAGGGAGGTCTCCGGAATCCTTGATTCCGGTACATGCAGTTCAACTATATACATCAGGCCTACCTATCCCCATATCGTATTAGTCGCATGTTTCCCGATTCTGCGCCCCACGCCCAAGATATGGGTTACTTCCAGTTGTATTTTAACACATGGTGTGGGAATGTCCCCAAGTGCTAAATGCATGGCAGTCAGTAGCCATTCAGATCATAGAGATAACAGAACACCAGCTGATCCCTACTCCTGAGTCGTGTGTATTGGGAATGCGACCCAAAAACAAGAAAGATAAATATCTCCACAGATTCATTGATCCAGCGTTGGTTCTGTTTAAAAGGCTAATAGCTATGCAATGGAAGGCATCCGCTCCGCTGGACATTAGTAAATGCTCCCATACTGTCCTGTGATGGGCAAGGACAGAGGCAAGAGTTTTGCGCTCGTTGCGAGATAAAGGCCAATCATGCACGGGCAGTGAAGACTGGGATGCACTGGTAGCGAAATGGGAAGCTAAAGACTATACTTATCCGAGAAGGGGATCATATTACATGACAATACATTCTTGGCTACAAACTTCCACTTCTTGGTGGAATATTGTAAAGCACACCATAAGCAAAGACCCCAACAGTATTTATAATTCCACTGCAAAAACTAACCTGACGACTAAGAAGATCACCTTAATTTAGCATACATTATACATGCAACGATTTACTATCTTTGAAGTGCTATGTCCACAGAAATTGAGACAGCTGCATACACTTTTTTTATGTGATTATGATAAGCACTGAATGTTATACATGCATTTTGTTGTGCAAAAGGGGATGCCCCGCTTTCTGTAACCTCACTCCCTCTCCCGGGATACTGTTCTGAAATCTGCGATTGTTCATGTTTGCGGTTCGATACATTAATAAAAAGATTTAAAACAAAAAAGGGATGTACTAGCCTTGGGACACAGACACTCGAGTATGAAGGCAAGAACTGGTAGACATGATTGCAGGAAAACATGAGAAAAACAGGTGGCAAACATGCACACTGGGAGGAATGGGATATATGAACAAAGACATGTGAATCCAAGAGCAGAGATTCACATACCCTAACCTGAAAGCACTTCACCGTGCACACCAAGATAACCTCAATAGCACCCGGCACCGCAAAGCCAAGATATTGGCTGATCTAGAGCATTGCATACAGCATGTAAGTGAAACCGGCAGCAGCGGTTTCTTCTCGAGGGTGGGGGAGCATCGCCCTCACCCAGTCCAAGCTGCACAAGCAAATATAAAATGACAATGACAAGATTTTATTGTCATTTTATTTTTACCACTGCAGCGCCAGTCCTGAGCCTAGAGACATGCTAGGCGTGTCCTTTGCTGCCAATGGGCACCAGAGGAACGAAGCAGGACTGAATGGATGCTCCAAGGTGTGCATATCACTTTGGCAGGCTGTTTTGTGCCAGCCAAAGTGCTATGCACACTGTGAAGCTCTCCACTCAACTGTCTTAAGATACCTGGGTGGAGACCAAGCACAGGCCTCCAGGGCCTGAAGGAGCATCCAGCCAGCCTGCTCCATCAAATTCAGGCACTCCTCTCATGCCAGTTAACAACACCAGAGCAGTGTCTGGATTGGTTAGGAAAGGTCTTCCTCTATCAGACAGCAGAAGAACATGAGGAGGATGTGCAGCCCGTGGGTAAGTGCAGTTTCATTCAATTTCAAATGTGTAATGCATATATGTGTGTAATGCATGTAAGTGTAGTGGTTGTGTTTTATGTTGTAGTTACTGGTATGCTTTAGAGGGGCTTTTGGAGGGAGAGGGTATTTTATTTGGGGCTTTTGGAGGTAGGGGTAGTTTACGTTGGGATTTTGGAGGGAAGGGTGTTTTATTTTTTTATTTTTTTGGGGTAGTGGTGGGGAACTTCATTCACCCCACCACTTTCAAAGGGTATCAGCCGCCCCTGGAAATCAGAAGGCAAAACTAAGAAAATGTGGTTCATAAAACTATGTATTGTCCTCTGCTCCTACCTGAACTCCGCAACAAACAGCTAGCATCTCTGCCCTGAAGGTGAGTTTGGCACTTCAGGAACTTAGAATGGGAGGTAAAACCAGGACTATTATTTATATTCGCTGAAGTTTCATGCATGGAGTAATGAGGCAATTGCTGAGGCTCTCATTTAAACTCCACACCTCTGCAAAGGTCCACCATCAGCCACCTGCCTTATAACTCCATGGGCAGTGGTAAAGGTCGGAATACTACTAAGAAGAAGAGGTTTTCCCTGCGTTTGCTACTGCCAGCGGCCAACCAAACCCCTGCAAATCTAATTTTGCCAGCTGGTTCGGATGTTACCTGGCAGAGTCGTATTTGGATGGTGGTGGAGCCCACATGCTCATAGCTTGCAGTACCATTACCACTTACCCTACTCAGGGTTGAAGAAACCTTTGTGTAATGTTTTTGATATCATGCCCTCGAGGTCCTGGGGGGACTCCAAACAGGAAGTACTTAATTGGATGAGAGGTGTTAAGGTGTAGTTATAAAAGTTATGACGCCATGTGTGAGGAACATCCAATAGTATGTTGAAGAATAAAGACGTCTGTTACAGAGCTGTGTGTGTGGTCTGTTTATTTACAGGCTCTCGGGCAGGGAAGGACGTTGCAACTGGCGACATGTAGGGGATACGTGACCCGAAGAAACAAAGATGCTCTCCGTGAGATTTTGCAAGAGGACAGTAAACTGCTCGTGCATGCCAAGTGTGCCCCAAAATCGATGCAAAGCGGTCTGGGATTGACGTATGTGGAGTCAAAGCCTCACACCAGTGCATACACAGCCATCAAAGAAGTTGAAGACCCTGCAAAGGAGCACATTCGAAAAAGCCCACTAAAACCTGTTGGTAAATCTGAAAGAAGAAATACTGCGCTGCGCCATAACACAGAGCCATCATCAATACGGAGCAAATGCTAAAGAAGGTGACAACCAGGTACAAAAACAGAAATCTACTTACCAGCACCAGAGAGTGAAGTAAAATATTACCTTGAAAATTGGTGTGACAACCAGGCCCAACAATAGAGAGGTTGCCAATCCTGCTTTACAAGACAAACGCTGCCTGAACAGTACGTTGCCCTGGATGGGGACAGAAGAAAATGAAAAGTACAATGAAGTAGCTTCCTTCCTGAAGCCATCACATTTTTTGAGACTGCGAAGGTGGACTGCATGGATCGAAACATTCAATTAATTCAAAAATGTGTAGAAAGTTTCACAAGCTGATGAAACATCATATCAAACGATAAAAGAAGCGTTGGATGACAAGTTCAATCCGATGCCGAATGTCGACTACAAAAGGTACATCTTCAACCAAGCACGACAACAAACTGGTGAAATGATGGATGAATTTGTTGAGAGAATTGATGCACTTCTCAAACACTGTAAGTTCTATGACTTAATGATGAAGAAGCATGAACGTCTGAGTCACTAATGGCTGCCTTTCAGATTCCTTCCTTAGAGAAAATGCTAATGACTGCAAGGGCAGAAGAATGAGTAGATCGACAAGCTCCTGACATGGAAGCAGGAACAGCCCATAATGAATCAGCGTTGATCATGAGAAGCAAGCAAAAGCGCAAAACAGATGTGTACAGGTCGGCGTCTATGAAGAAAAAAAAGTATGCTTCCGACGTGGGTTTTCATTTCCCCATGAAGGTAAATGCCTTGCAAAGGTTGTGGGAAAGAAAACCAATTCCTAATGGTTTTCAAAGTGAAAGAGAAACCAAATGTGTCACTGCAGAAGGAGAAAATGCCAGCCCGAAGGTTCCAGAAGCATTCTCTCCAAGATTACAAGGCCAAAAGGCAACATCAGTTACGACAAGTAGAAACCAAGCACAGCCAATCATCCTCACGTTCATCATATAAAGGCTCTTCAACATCATTATCAAGCACTAGTGAAGAAGACGGATGTGCGCTGCTGATATCGACCAAGAAACAACATGCACATGTAGGGTTGGCTTCTTGCAAGGAAGATCAAACATCAAAAGAAAGTCACAAAAAAAGTGACAAAATTCCTTTGGACATTGTCCTAAAATCACATTAAAAGTGAGTGGTTGCCCCAAAACCTTCTTTATAGACACTGGTGCATTGATTAACATCATGCCAGCTGAAACGTTCAACAACTTGTCACCTGTGCCATGCCTTACTCTGTCAAACACAAAGGTATACACGTGGGCTGTCACAACCGTCAAGGGTCATTTACAGCAACTGTGCAACACAAAACGACTTCAGTGCGAGCACCAATTCATGTCCTTCAAGGAACTTCACCTAGTGCATGGTTGGTTAACTTTGCCACTGCTGCTGACATGGGACTGACATCACTCAGCTACAACATCCATGCTCAGGCTGATATTGTGAGTCAGTTCCCTTTGTTGTTCCATGGCCTATGAAAACTCAAAAAGATGAAAGTGCATT